>NC_057799.1:105993060-106106664 GCF_018294505.1 Triticum aestivum | reverse complement strand
ATCTCTCTCTATCTCTTTGTGTGTGTGGGGGGGGGGGTCTTTCTAGTTCGCATGCATATATACTCCATCTATAGGTCTCTCTCGCACACTATGTATGATACTCTAGTCCAAGCTAGATATCTTGGGTGCACTCATCGTACGCACACAAATTCCTTAGCTCATTGCCCGTAACTCTCTCACGCACCACTCTATCTTCTCGGAGCTCTTCCCCCTCTCTCTCAAACTCTCCATCTACCTGGGTCACACACGCACACGCATATCTCACTCGCACTCGATAGGCCCATCTAAAACTCTATCTCTCTCCCTTGTTCTCTCTCCATCTCACACGCACACACACACAATCTCATGCCTAGCTAGCCAAGTATGATGGTCTCTCACTCAATTGTAGGCACACGCAGTAACCTCTATCTGTATATGACTAGCTAATCTTAGTCTCCATCACAAACATGTGCATGGTCTATCTCGATTTCTCTCGGGGCATCTTTCTATCGCGCACGCACCTCCCTCAATCTCCCACCCATATAGTCCCCTCACGATCTCGAGGGGATCTCTCTATCACAAACACACCCTCTCTCCCTCCCCATGCGTCCATGTTCTCCATCTGTCCCTCTCGACCTTTGTTCCTTGTTGGCCAGACATCTATTGGACATGTGCTATAGGGTTGTCTCTCTCTGTTGCAAACAATCACACACTAGCTATCTTCGTGTATCTCCTCACCTCGCTTTTCTATCTCGGAGATGCATGCATGATATGTTCGCATAAGAAACGAAAAAACACACTCTCTCTCTAATTTATGGTTTGTTGTCACTTTCTCTTTCACACACATACTCTTTTTGCACACTTACTCATTCTCCTTCACACGCACTTGATCTCTCCCGACTTAGGCACTCTCCTCGGTTCATAGCATATAGATTTATTGAAAAGTCAAACATCACAAAGTTTGACCATGTACGTGGAGAAAAACAATTACATCTAGAACGGCAAACATATACCATTAGATTCACCATGAGATGTAGTTTTGTATGATGTATCTTTGATATTGTAGATATAAATAACATTTGCGTAAACCTGATCAAAGATTCCAAAGTTTGACTTCTAAAAAATTTACATGCACTGCATTATCGAGTGGATGGAATATCTCTTTCCCCCTCTCAGCTATCTGACGCACCACTCAGCCTTCTCGGGGCTCCTCAATCTCTCTCAAACTTTATATCTCCCTGGTTCACACATACACATGTCTCGCTCACGCTATACATATAGACCCATCCAACACTCTTCGCCCTTGTTCGCCCTCCATGTGACACACACCCCCCTAAGTACCATAATCCCTCACTCCATCATAGGTGCAAGCACTCCCCCCTAAGTATGATTATCTCTCACTAGCCATCAGGAACACACGTATTGTCTCCTTCCATCCATACGTCTATCTCGATATCTCTCGGGGTATCTTCTATCGCGCACACACCTTGTCACTCGATCTCCCACCCAAGTAGTCCCATCACGATCTCCAGGGGATCTCTCTATGACAAACATACACTCTCTCCTCCCCATGTCTGCATTTTCTTCGTATGTCTCTCTCGACCTCTCTCCCTTGTTTATCAGACCCCTCTTGGCCACGTGTTAGGGGTCTTGCTCTCTCGGTTGCAAACAACCACACACTATCTCCTCACCTTGCTTTCGTTGTCGAAGATGCATGTGTGATATGTTTGCATAAGACACACGCTTTTTCTCTACTTTTATCGTGTGTTGTCCATGTCTCTTTCACACACGCACACACTTTTTTCACACACTCTTTCTATTTCACTCTCTCTCTCTCTCTCTCTCTAGTTAGGGACTCTGTCACGTCCATAAGCACATGAATGTTTTGAAAAGTCAAACCTCAGAAATGTTCGACCATGTATATGTGGAGAAAAACATTTACATCTAGAACGATCATTAGATTCATCACAACATGTACTTACTTCGTACTATCATTTATCTTTGGTATTGTAGATATAAGTAATTTCTTTCTAAACTTGGTCAAAGTTTCAAAAGTTTGACTTAAAAAAAAATGTTGGAACTACATTATCGAACGGAGGGAGTAGCTCTTTCTCTCTCTCTCTCTGCTAACTCTCACGGGCCTCCCCTCTCACTCGAACTCTCTATACCGACGGATTATACGCTCACCGTGTCAGTGTATAGCTCTGTATATTGTTTAGTTGACCGGTCAACCAGCCCACATGCTGCCTTGTCAGCTCGTGTTTTGTATCTTCGTGTGCTGGCCCAAGTGGCAGTGGTGAAAATAAGTAAACTAGAGGCCCATCTGACACGCGGTGAAGTAAACAAAGTTAAAACCACTCGGGGTAGCACCCCGCACGCTAGTGAATTTAGGGCGCATTGAGGACACACTTCTTCCGCGTGAAGGATGCACTCACGCACAATTCACCACTGCGCGGCGGCATGCACGGAAGGACGGACTCGCGCACACCCAGCACACAACACACACAAGCACACGTGTACACTGGCGTCGCCGCCGGTTGAGATGGACGGCGAGGCAGCCAACAAGTGGAGGCGGCTCAAGCCAAAACCGCATTCGGTGAGCCTCGACTTCATCAGCAGCCTCCCTGACGACATGCTGCTCGTCATCATCCGCCTCCTCCCCACCAAATCTGCCGTGCGGTCCGCCCTGCTCTCCCGGCGGTGGCGCCCCCTCTGGCGCCCGTCCCCATCAACCTCACCGTCGATAGCTGCCTCTGCGACGGGGATTGCAAACGCATGGCCGCAGTCTCCAAGATCCTTTCATCGCACCCTGGGCTAGCCAAACGCCTTGACATCCGCATGTTCAGTACCAACTGCAAGGTCCAACCCAAGTTCGACGAGTGGTTCTTATCCCCCGCCCTAGATCAGCTCGAGGAGCTCAGCTTTGAAGCTGGACGATGTCGCTCTCTGCCACCATCGGCTCCACCTCACGCCAACGCTGCGCCGCGCCAACTTCAGCTCCTGCTATCTTCCCCAGATTAATGTCGCGCCCTCCCTTTTTCTCCCTCAAGTCAAGCAGATCCCCGGGTTCATTAGCCTCCACACCGCCTCGACGAATCTCCGATGGATTTATGTGTCTTGCTGGCCCCGCAACAAGACATCAATTGGGAAGAGATCACTCCAGCTGTTCCATGATATGGTCATTGAGAATGCGCCATTCCTTGAGAGATTGCTTGTATCGGATCTAGAAGGTCCAACAAAAATTAGGGTCATTGACGCGCCAAAATTTACAGCATTGGTGTACTCGTCTGCCAAATTCTCCGAACTCTTTATTAGATCCGTAATCGTTCAGGTACAGCACTCATCTTCTTCTCCGTCTTCTTGAAATTCACATTTTTGAATTTCTTCTTGATGTATTTACGACCATCTTCCAGAAAATGATTCCCACAAGCTTGACCCAGTCTATGCGCATAGTGAAGATCTTGGCAATAAAATCTATCGGCCCCAATCTGGATCAAGTTGTCGGATTCCTTACATGCTTTCTGTGCACAGAGAAGCTACTCATCGAGGTGAAACTTCTTTCCTATTAGTAAACGGTAATCACAACGTAGCTCAATTTTTTCGTAATTTTCCCAAATTACGATGACAAGTGTAGTGTTCAAAACTGCATCTACGCACTGCGCCGAAATAAATGTTTTTAGTATGTTTTTCTCACGTGATCACCTGCATCTTTTTTTTGTTGTACTACTATAGTAGCCTAGGCTAGTCATAGTGGAAAGTAACTTAGACTACTCCAGTAACTCTATGGTTACCCTAAGGTCAAGTACTACCTCCGTCCTAGTTTACTATTCCTATTTTGTAATATCAAAAATTGACCATAGGTTTAACTGAAAAAATGTTAATGCATGTCACTAAGAACTATATCATTGGATTCGTATTTGAACATAATTTCAAATGGTGTAATTTTTAGTGACATGCATTTGCATTTTCTTAGGTAAATCTATGGTCAAAATTTTATACTAAAGACGAGGTAGTAGTCGCTCCGTCCCAAAATTCTTGTCTTACATTTGTTTAGATACGGATGTATCTAATACTAAAATGTAACTAGATACATCCATATTGAGACAAATTTAACACAAGAATTTTGGGACGAAGGGAGTACAAAAGTGGGCTATGTAGGCCAAACCACGTGCCAAATTCACTTGTGATGCATTTGACATCGATGCCCGTCCATTGCTCACCTGGTGCCCCAATCTGGATCACCTACTTTGCTCTGGTGCCAAATTAACTCACGCAATGAAGCAACACTTGCGTGGGAGAGAGAGAGAGAGGACTGAGGCAATAAAAAAACACTTGTTTGGCAGAGTGAGAGGCTGGTGTAGTTGGTTTGATTGATTTGTTTATACATGTGGGTCTGTGTGCACAGCGGTGCCAACTCTCTCACATCACGAGAGCGGTTCCAAAATCTTTTGATTTGACATCAATGCGTATTATGTGGCATACTTTTGTGAAATATGGCATCGGCCACATAGTGGAAGGCAACAAATGTCCAAGCTCTTCACGTGCTCCTAGGTAAATGAGAGGAAACACAGAGAGAGAGAGTGAGAGAGAGAGTGAAAAAATATCACTAGCCAGCCAACCCTATCATATGAGCGAATGATATTGGTACCTCTTGATGACACGGCAATCTTATACAGCCAGCTGCTCTAATATGTTCTCTTCTTTTGCAGATAAAAAAGACCCGAAAGTGAAAAATGTGCTGCACTATAACAATCTCATCGAATGCCTTGATCTCCATCTTATAGAAATTGATTTGATCGACTACCGAGGCAGCACATCTGAGATTAAATTGGCCAGGTTCTTTGTTCTGGAGGCAAGTGTGCTCAAGGTAATGAGGTTTGGCGTTCTCTGGTTGTAACACCCCAAAAATTTGACCTTGTTTTATCAATTAAAATTTTGCCAGATAATTAAATTTATTTTTCTGGATTTCTCCTTTGATTTCAGAACCCCTCTTCTCTTTAATATTGTGGGTTTTTACCTCTAGTGGAAACTTTTCAAAAGTATTATTGGAACTTGTATGCCCTCTTTATAAAATCAAATTTTTTTTATCAGTGGATTTATTTGCATAATTATTTTTCATGAGCCTTACTCTTTTAAAATGATCTTTCATAAATTTGGAGCCCCTTTTGCACTGCAACCATTTGATAAATGCTTTTAAAATTTTCACCAAAATTTGGGGATGTCATGTGAGATTTACACATCACCTTTATGCAAAAATATCCTTTGGTCATTGGAGATTTTGAGCTCTACATCAATTTTTCAAATCTGGTCCAGTAGGTATTTTTGCACTACAACCTATTTTAAATATTCTTCTAAAAATTCTTCCAAGTGTTTGGAGATGTCAGTAGATGCTTATAACTCAGCTTCATGCAAAAACCCAGTGTTGTTCTTTGAAAAATTTGAGTGAATCAACCTCATTTTCATTCTGGTCCAGTTTGGTGATTTGTACTGCAACCCTATTTTATTTTGCTCTAGTGCCCATGAGCTTTTTCCTACTTATAGTCCTCCCTAGCAAACCCTTAAGTCCAGGAGATTGGACCCATTGGAGTATTTTTAGTGCATGCAATGTTAGCCTTTAGTTTCTGCCCAAAACTGGTTTTCTCAAAAACTTGCACTAACAAATTTCTGTTTTTGCCAAACTAACCTTACCACCTTCTGTAGCTCCTAAAGAGACTAGGAACTAGAGATTTTGGCCACCCCAAGAGTTGCCTAGATGCCCATGGCATTCTGTCGAACACCCTGTGTGTAGGGATAGTTTTGGCATGTTTTCTAGTTTGCAATGTGAGCTTGAGCCCCTGACCCATCCAGCATGTCCACTAACCTCCTAGCTATCCCTAACCCTGGCCTGTTAACTACCAGCCTCACCCAAGCTCTCTAGCACGCGCTGGCATTTCGTCGAGCACCTAGTGCGCGTGCTCTGGGCGCGGCCAGAGCGCGCGTTTTGCACGTGCGTGCGCACGGGTCGCCGCGTCGCACCCCTGACCCTTGCTCGCCTGCAGAGCCACGCCCTGCACTCGCGCACTCACCAGTACCCTCCAAGACTCCCTGGCGCTCTACAGCGCCGCCGTCAGGGCCCCCTTGGCGGCATGCCGGCGTCGGCAGCGGGCTCTGCCGTGGTCGGCGCCGCCCAAGCCATCCGTGCGCGCCAGCTGCCCCCTGGGAACAGCCCGAGCTTATCCGCAAGCCGTCGGCACGCGCTCGTCGCCGCCACGTAGCCCTGCAACCACAGGACAGCGGTCGCCGGGGATCTTATCCACGGCCGCCGCGGGACCGACCTCGAGCGCCTATATAAGGGGACCCCGAGCTCAACCGAGCACTCAGGCAACCCCAGGCCACCCCCATAGTACTCCCGCAGCCAGCAATCGACGGGGAGGGGTCTTCTTCCTCGTCCCCGGCCAGTTCGGCCGCCGCCGAGCTCCGGTGCAATACATCGCAGCCAGGCCCTCCCCCGCCCATCCAACGCCACCAAGCGTCTCCCCATAGTCTTGCGGAGCTGCCTAGCGCCTCAGCCTCGACCAAGGACCACCATAGCCTGAAGCCCACTTTGCTCCCGAACCACCGTCCGCCGCGGAGCTCGCCGCTGGTGACTTCCTCCGTCCCCACCTGCCTAGCGACCACCGGGAGGACCGCCCCGGTCTGGCGGATCCATTCCTGCCCTCGGGGCCCCGTGGGGAGCTGCCGTTCGTCGACGGCGATCGCCGGAGTCACGCCACCGTTCGGGAGGAGAGAGAGGAGGGGGGAAAGACCTGTCAAACCTGACCAGTGGGCCCCCTGGACCCACTATCAGTGACCCGCGCGCCCATCCACTCTGGTTAAGTGAAAGCGCAAAAGTCCGGAGTACGTCTCCTCTGCTTTGAAAGCGTATTTTCCCCGAAACGTTTTCTTTTCTGGTTTTATTTAAAAACAGAACTTTGACTAATCTTTGACTGGCTATATCTTTTAAAATAAAACTCCAAATGAGTTGATTCTTTTTCCTACCTCTCTCAAATTTCATATAGTTTATTTTAAGATTTATTTCAAAAATAATTGGGACAACTTTTTGTACTGTTTTTGAAATATGTGTTTGAATATTTTCTCAAAATAGGATTTTGGAGAAAAAAGGCAACCTTCAAAAGTGCACCCCCACATGCATACACTTGAAGGCAAGCATTCTGAACCCTGGCTTAATATTTTTGGATGTTGCTGATATGGTTACAACATCACCTTGACTTTGAACATACGCTATTTTATGTGACGATAAAATCATATGCATGAGTGCATAATGGAAATTTCTTTGCTGTTATAAATGGTTATGCTGATGGTATTCATCCTCGTAAGCTTCTCATGCATACCAGAAGGAAGCCGGGAAAGTCGCGGTCTTGGTAGACACGAGCTTGTCCCTAGTTCCTCGTCGGGACGAGTATGTCCGGTATGGCATGGTAAGGCTTGACGAGTGGTGAGTTTATCGGTTAATGGAAATATTCTTGGTTATGCTAATCATGCAGAGAATACTTGAACCTCCTGAGTCGGCCGTAGATCGAGTCTTGTTCCAGTAACCCCCATACTTGCTTCGTACTACCACTTGTCCCTGCCATAGGTAGGGTACGGTTCAGTAAGTTGTCAACCCCTTTCTAGCACACACCGTACAGAGAGGCCGTGATGAGGGTCCCATGGCCATGGATTAAAGCCAGTCATCCAGTCCGGGGGCATGGGTGTTTCGGTTGTAGCCGAAGGGGTAGCTCCCCTAGTTTGCGCGCGGTATAAATTTTGTGATCCCATGCTACGTCGAGGTTGTAGCCTCCCCACTTAGAGTTTCGCTTGATAGGTGTCGTGGGTGATTCCAGACACCGGTAAGTTAAGCTGGTGTGTGCAGGTCAGGCGTGTTTTCAATTAAAAGACCGTAGACGGAATTAGTCCCGATGGACTAAAGAAATCCGTTACCCGTGGGTAAAGAGTACACCCTCTGCAGAGATTATACATCTATTCGAATAGCCGTGTCCATGGTTAAGGACTACAGTCTGGGATAGGTCAAGTGTCGGTCTTAGTGTCGGTCTTCGGAGGAAAAGCTGCTAAACCAGAACATTGATTATGAACTGTGACAGATATGGATTATGATCATTATTATTGTGGACTAACCATTTACTTTATTTGGATTATTGAGTATCCCTGGGACGGTTCTACCTCCTGGATATTCACTGTGATTATTATTTATAAGCCCTTTATGTGGCGTCGCATAGACGCCCGACTGTGGCATGTTTGTTATTTCTTTTATTTTTAAGCCCTTTATGTGGTGTCGCATAGACGCCCGACTGTGGCATGTTTGTTATTTCTTTTATTTATAAGCCCTTTAAGTGGTGTCGCCCAGACGCCCGACTGCGGCATTGTTAATTTAATTGCACCTTATTTTTTGAGGAGTCATTTCAGACACTCGATCACTACACTCTATTTCTATATTGCATATTCATATTTTACCCACATGCGTACATTATGGATTTCGTATATTTCGTGACAGACGTTGTGATCATAAAATATTTCGGAGCATGATTACCCCTGGTTATATTATACCCGTGTTCTTGATGTTTGTGAGTACATTCAAACGTACTCACTGGCTTGTCCCTGGCTATTGTCTTGGCCAGATTTCTTGCGTGGAGAAGAGCATTACGACGACGGCCCCGGAACCTACGCAGTGTTGACAGCAGCCTCGCGAAGATAGGAGTTATCCTGGTCAGCTGTTCTTGTGGGAAATGGAGTCCCATAGACGCAGATGAACCACAAACCGCTTCCGCCATCAACCACTAGAAACCAAGTGTTGTACTCATAGGCGACATTGGTCTTGTACTTCATATTTTGTACTTTGCTTGGAATTTCTGTATCAAGTTGGTGCCTCATCAGCTAACAGTAATCCTGGGGCTGGTGAGCGCAAGGGCCATTTTTCTGGAAAATTATATCCCGAAAATCCGGTCCTGACACTGGTGCAACACTGAATGGCGTGCTGATCACCACAACTGTCTAAGCCTAAATGACAAAGTCTCCTCAGAAACTGATTTTTTTTTAAACATCAAGTGGCCAGTATCTCGAAAAGTTATTTTCCCATTAGTGACTTGTCAGGGCGGTGGATTTTAGTTTGTACGATAATGCTGCACCCACCTAAAGTAACAAAAGTTCTTACGTAAACATCCTAGTAATTCCCTCTTCGTAGGTGCAGCATTACTCCTAACATTTGTAATATCAGTTTGAAACTTGTAATATTGCTGTGTCCTATTCCTGCATCTTCAAAATCCTGCGAATCAAACAGGTCCTGAGTTGGTGATGATGTTGTGCCTCCCATCTTTCACCAATAGCCGTCAGATCTAGATCTGACGCATACAAACCAAACTTCTCCATTTTTGCAAAAAGATGCCCGCACTTGTTCCCTATTTACAAACTACTCCTTGTCTCTCACAGTCAGACTTATCTCCTCCCCACCACATCTAGAAGTCCATGGAAAAATCTGGCGCGATGGCCGCTGCCGGCGCCGTCCACCCCCAATCTTGGTGTTCCGTGCAATGCACGGGCATCTACGCACGGGAAATTATGTCGAACACGGCTAGTTGTAAGCAGGCTAGCTCTACAGCCATGATGATAGTGACTGCAGACGGTGAGGCTGACTATGGTATGCCGAACACGACGTCTATACTCAGGTGTCATCTCCGGCGCAGGGTCTTGTCACTTCACTGTGAGGAGCAGCATGTAATAATTTGACTAACGGGTAGTACAGTGCTACTACATTGGTAGTACTACTAGCACCACCGTCTGGATTTAGGAGTACTACCTCGTCCATATGGATTTTAGTATTTGACTAGCAATATCTAGTAATGCATGTCACAAAAAATGTACTACTCCCTTTGTAAATAAAAACATGGTGTATTGTTTTATTCCTATCGGCGAGAGAACTTAATGTCTTTTTGCTGATTAATAGGATTACATGCAACGATCTAAACACTGCATGTCATGTTTGGTAGTCTCAAGTCATTGAAAGCATGCACGGCCCACATCTCTCATTGGTTGATATGTCACGAAATAAGGAACGAGAAGGGAGTTAGTGTATCGTGCCTAAGTGTTTTGGGATTATTTGGTTTTTGTAAGGTGACTTACACAACGTTTTTGGTTACATGCATTAAACATTTTATTAGTTAAATCAAAGGTCAAAACTTGGCGCAAAATGCAAAGGGGGCCAATAATCTAGTAAACATCAAACTTCTCTCGTTTGGCCCCAACTAGAGGTCCGGTGAGCTGACTATAGTGCATCGGCATAGAGGGCGACGCTGCTTCATTGACTTACTGCAACTGCCTTTGGGTGAGTGACACATGGGCCCAACGGGTGGCTGGCCCACCCGTCATAGAGCCAAAGGCAGGTGCAGTAGAGGGCCGAGGAGTAGGTGGCCAACACGCACGTGAATTCAACACAGTCTGCACTTCTATATAAAGGCTCCCTGCCAGTCCAATCTAGTACGAAATCATGTGCACCTACGCATGCTAACCAAGGGCATGAGTGATCACTCGAATTGCAAGATCAATTGACTAGAAGCTAAGCTAGACCCATGGAGGCGATGAGCGCGAGCGTCAGCCGGCTGTGCTAGATGGTCCACGAAGCCGGCCTGCGGCTCAGCACCCAGGAACGTCTCCAGGTAGTGCTTGAGGCCGCCTGGGCGAGGGGCCGCTTCGTCTCCTTGTTCGACGAGGTCCTCATCGGTTTCCTTGTCAAGTTCACCGTCGTCAAGAAGCTCACAGACGACTTTGACGTACGCCTCCAGCTGACGCGCCCAGGCCCTGCGATGCCCGCCACCCGCAACGGCCACTATGGTGACAACCACTTCGACGCACTGGTGGCCCTGTGACTGCCCGCCGTCGCACCGGAGAATGTCCGCCTCGACGTCGCGCTCGCCGCGCAGCGCCTGGCGCAGCAAGACACCATCGACATAATCACCCACGTCTACGCGCAAATCGTCCACAAGGACTACTACATGCAAGAGGAGGATGATAGGACGCTGGCCTTCTTCGACCGTAGGGTAACCTTGGACGGCATTATTCAGAAGCACGTTGAGCTCGCCGCCAACGCCGCTGCTCCTCACATGTCGGTTGGTGACCCGACGTACTAGGGCGTGAGGATGTCGTTGATGGATCCGTATGTATTTTTATCTTTCCGTCAAATCCATGTAGTAGTATATGGTACTACTAGTAATTATCTTACCTTTCGCATCAACTTCATAATTTTCGTATGTACTCCATGCATGAACCGCGCCAGAACCAAACTTCTCATTACTCTAGGGAAAATAGTTATTTCTATCTATCGGTCGCGCCATGGATTAGATCCAAATTTTACAAGTTACAAGTTCAAAAGTAAAAGTCTGCCGTGTTCTTGTCGCACCCCCACACGGTTGGTCCGGCACGCCGCTCAAGGGGGAATGCGTGCGGTGTTGCATTTTCACTTACAAGTGGGACCGCAGTTGAGCAAACCGACTATCGGCAAACTCCCACCCCGCCCACCGCGCGATGGTTGAGAAAATAGGTGGGAGAAGAGATGGTTGTAGCATGGACTCCAAGAAAATTGCTATCGGATGGGACTTGTGTGGCTGGCGTGTGCCGTACTGCTAGACGTGAATGCTAGTTATGGCCCATGCCACCCCACTATATCGAGCCTATATCGAGGTGCTGGTTACGTACTACCTCTGTCTAGGTGAATAAGTCATTCGCGTAGTTCTAGGTCATCGATTTGAGGAATTGAATATGTGTTATATGTCATGAAAAGTATATCACTAGATTTCTACAAGGATGTAGTTTCTAAATATATATTTTTTGTCACATATAATACATATTTAGATAGTTAAATCGTCAACCTAGAACTACGCGACTGACTTATTCACTGAGACGTAGGTAGTAGAACAAATTTCCTGGAGTCCATGCTCGGCCCACCTCTATCTCTCTTCTCAGCCAGCCAGCGGATGCACGGATCCCATCGTCTGGATGGTAGCCATGAATAGTGCACGTACTCAACGACGGAGCATGGTATGGTAGCCATGACATGGTCAGCCCTTTTTTGGAGAGAGTATGTACTAAATAACTTTGATGTGTCCCGTCAACTCACAGAACGATGAGAAGCTTGATTACGCCTTCTCCCTTGCCAATGCGTGCGCGATGGCTCGCAGCACGAGGAGAAACTTTTTCTTACAACCGGTGGACGTGCAGCAGTTCATTTGGTGTCAGTTTGCCAGAAGTACTACTGTAGAACCATCGACTTCCGAAAGAGGCGAAGAGCCAAGTGCAAGGTCACCTACTAACCTTAGGCTAGGCGTAGTGGGAGTAACATAAGTAGGGGTAGCTCCTTTTTTATTCTAGAAACAACCACATGCGAATATCGAGGTGCTGGTTACGTAGAAAAAATTTCCTGGAGTCCGTGCTCAGCCCTCCTCAATCTCTCTTCTCAGCCAGCCAGCAGACGCGCGGAGCCCATCGTCTGTTTGCTCATATGCGGTCCCACATGTCAGTGAAAACACAAGAGGACCCACTGAACCTGCACATCTTTGTCCTCGACGTGCTGGTGATGAAAAAAAAATCCAATAAAGATATTCGATGGCCGCTTTTAGAGTTACTCAAGAGTAGTAAGATTCTATTTACAGTTTAACCCAAGATGCACATCATGTGGCTTCAACTACCTCTCTATTTTCTTGCATGACACGACCTGGATGCTGGATGTCCCACATGTCGGCAAAAGGAGGAAGAACCCAACCAAATCTTCGGTTGTCCTCTCGGATTAGACTAGTTGTGCTAACTTAAAATTTTATTGATGCAAGTTTTGGTATTGGGAAGAAGAGTACATCGATATATTGATAGAGCACAATTTAGTAGATGTTCTAGCACTTTTAGCTAGCATAGAGGCTAGAGATCAGACTAGTGCACTTGTTCATAGAATAGAGGCTAGACATGAGACTAGATGCAAGGAAGCAACATCTACTTCTTTACACTCAAAGAAGAAAGAAGCACGCAAGATCGAGCCTCCACAGATCAATAATGAATCCATCGACAAGGCACTAATCCAACTTACAGGAGCAGTTATGGAAGTTGGATATCTTCTAAAATGTATTCTTGTGGTTCTTATTTTCTTTGGTCTTGCTTTTCTAGTCAAAATTTTGGTGATGTATTTCCATGTACCAAAAAATCAATGATGAAAAAAGATATATGTTTGCAAAGAAAAATGTACGCGGCCGGGATGCGTCCGCGCGTTTGGCGCACGGCCACCGCATCCGAGAAATGGCCCAGACACAACCCCATTGCCCTACCCAAACGGACAGAATCAAAGCAAAACGGAGGTCCGTTTGGGGTCGTGCGTTGGAGTTGGCCTTACAAGTGGGACCGCAGTTGAGGAAACCGACTATCGGCAAACCCCCACCTCGCTCGCCGCGCGATGGCTGAGTTAGAGAAACGACGGGGTTGAAGAGATTGCTGTAGCACGGACTCCAAGAAATATGGTGTCAGATGGAAGTCGTGTTGGTGGCGTGTGCCGTACTCCTGGACGTGAATGCTTGTTCTGGCCCATGCCACCCTACTACTCCTACTACTTATATAGTAGTAGTATCGAGGATTCGAGGTGGTGGTTACGTACAGCGAACACATTAACATATGGCCCACCTCACATTGTGGCCAAATTTCCTGGAGTCTATGCTAGGTTAAAAAGTGTTCTTTGTGAGGGTGAGTCGCTGGTCTCAAGATTAAAACTTGTTGTATTACGTATACATAGGCGTAGAGATAGTGCAGCAGTTCTGAAAGTTTGAACCCAAACATCAGAATGCAATTTCTACTGGACTCATCCGATGACCTAGGATGATGGGATTCACAGCTACAGTAAAAACACCCGCCCGACGCACGAAGCATGTGAAGCTAGTACAAATAGTGTACTACTATTGTTGATTGGCCTCATTCGATAACCTGTTGCAATGCACGTACAATTATGTATTCGGAAAATATTTTTTTGCCTCGTCACAACACTCACTCAGAGAAGCGACTCGAAAGCCATTCATAAATTTAGTTCGCAACACTCACTCAAAGAAGCGACTCAAAAGCCATTCATAAATTTAGTAAGTTTATCATAGGCATATCATTTTATTACATACAACAGGTCATCAACCCATAACGACAACGAGGATACATTATAAATACTAAACTTTTCATCACACAACAAATAACAAGCAATGAAATGAACTTCAACTCAACCAATCCTCGGCGTTGGAAACGCTTGCTTTGAACCACAAGTGATTCTCTGGGAAGGGCCATCTATTGTCAATCTCGAGACTAGCACAGGACTGATCATCCAGGCTGAAGTAGCCTACTATATCAGTACCAAGATAGGGAACCAACGAAATGTCCAAGGTATAGATACAATTGCTTCTCATAAATGGTAGTAACATTGTGTCAACAGCAGATGTATCGCCTTTCACCATCATTGGATAGTTTTGTCCAAGGAAGAGCGAGTTTTCTCCAAGACTATCACTTCTGTACTAGGGAGAAGGAAGGTGTTGGCGCTAGCACACTAGTATCCATCCCGAATACCATCCAACGGGTGTTGGAATAGGTCCGGAGACTGCGACCATGGAAGACAACACCTGCTTCCTTAGTAGTAACATCAGCAGTGGGCTGTATATAGACATGAAGGGGTGATCCATCGGAATAAGTTGCCAGGCGCCACTGAGTATATGGGCCCTGCTCGTCCTCATGCTCGTGATCATCACCATCGTCATCTCCCCCTTGGTTATAAATATTTCAAGTATAGGTGGTGGAATGTTCACAGGACCTTGGAAACACAAGAAGAAGGTTAATTAGTAAAGGGAAACTTGCTAACCCGCATGCATGTGGATGAAACAATTATAATTACGGTGGAAGACAAACGTACCGTAACTACGAGGATCCCATGCAAAAACAGTGCCATGAGTGGTGGAAGCAAACACAAGACCCTCGTATTGAATTGCATCACAGTACACATCCGTGTACAGAAACTAATATTTTAGCAATATCCATCCAGTCGAACCACGAAGGTCGGCAACAAGCTTGTCGAAGATAGCAACAACTACATAGTTCCTGTAATTCCAAGAGTGGCTGGGAACTCGACAAATTGCAATCTTCCATAGAAGACAGTCACCACGATCGTATTTGAACGTGCGTAGAATACCATTGTGCTCAACCTCTGGGCAGTCTGCTGAGATTTTTGGAAGTGGAACCAGGTGACGAGTGTACACATTCACAAGTTTCCACTCGCAGTTGTACCCAATATAAACAAGCCAATCTCCATTTGCGCCTAACCTAGCCTTGCCCTCAAGTGATGGCATCTTAACATCATACGTATCATTATCAAGCGGCATCAACTTGCACAAGGCAAGGCTTCCGTCGTCCCCGCGCCAGTCAGCAGGGTCACAGCGAAGAAGATAGGGGAGATCAAACCGCTCCTGGACCCTTGGGTTCCTTGTAATGATGTTATTAGTTGAGTAGAGATTGGTCTTGAATGAACCTGCCATGCTAGCCGAGGTGATGACGTTGCACCGATCAATGAGTTCCTCCACCACGTCATCTTTCAGATCAGGGCAAGAATAACGGGGTCATTTCTGGCCTGTTCCCTCCATGGAGAAGATGATCGAACAATGGCAGAAGGAAGGGTGAAGGCAAATGGAGGAGGGAGGAAGAGCGTGCGACAGCAGTTCCAAATTGAGAAGGAAAGGCGAAGAGTCGGTGGACGGTTGCCAGTTTGCCACAGTACACGAAGAAGCGCCCTGGCCTACACGTCCGTTCGGAAATACTAGTAGAAAAGGACTCGCCGTCGGCTCACTAACATGTTGGAACGGGACCACATGTCAACGAAACATGGTGTTTAATTTCTCATGCAAAATGCGATCTGGCCGCGTTGGCCCGAGGTGCCGCATTAGTTATCGACCTTTATTTTTTAATGGTGTGCCGTTCAGTTTTGAAGCACGACTAACTGCTACTGTATTCAGAGAAAATATAAACTACTCTACCACTACTCCACCTCTAGTACTACTAGTATAAAACATATATATAGGCTGGAGCTTCAGCGCTTTCTTGCTAAGGGCTGCCCATTTGCTTCTCACACTATCACCCTCTCTCCAGATCTAAAAAAGACGGCATCTCTCTCCCTCCTCACCGGTGGTCACAGATCCATCGGGGAAGAAAAGGACGTGCAGCGTTGACGCACTCGTCATCGGCGAGCGAGGTCACGCACTGACGACAAGGCCGTCCTCTCAGACCTAGCGCCCGCGCGGGATGCCGTCCGTCCCCAAGCTTGCTGCCATAGTGTGTGCGGAGGACGACGACCACGAGCGAAGCCACTTCCCACCGACCCTCAGGTATGCTACCTCTTTTTGAACCATACCGTTGTTCTATTGCCCCATCTGCCACGTCGCCGCATGTGGATCTTTTTCCACTCCACCATCTTCCCAATTTGCTATCCTCTGCTCTGCTGGTCACGCAGACGAAAACCTTCATTTGCACTATTAAAGGAAACCCTACTTCATGCAGACTAATCCATGTCTATGTTGAATAAGGAAAGGAAGGGAGACTATACTGCCCAAGAGAGTAGGCATCAAACCCGCATCTAGGTTGAAAAGGGTAAATCAGTAGCTAAGGAATGAGTCTCGTGTATCCTTGTTGAGGAAGGGTAGAAAGGCATGACAACGCAATAGAGAATGACCAGGTCGATCGGTTTGTTGTCCCCACATAGGAAAAAGGTTGCTAAAGAGAAGAAAAATGGGACGTAATCCACATATGCTACCTGGATATTTGTTGCTTTGGGCAACCATACCTCCCTCACCACTCTATGCGTCCGTGGAGGTACATCGTACTAGTGCGCCCACTGTCCGAATGGGCCTCCCATGCTCTTATTGTCACTTTTTTGCTATTAGTATAACGCCAGCAGTCAAGTCAAGCAATGCTACTACTAAAGTGATGCCACATTTAACTAATGTCGCACTTAGTCTAATGCCAGCGATAAATTTAAGCAAAGCCATTTAATGTCACTGGATTATTTCAGGGATAGCTGTTGATTGTGGATGTATTAAAGATTTTTCAGCTAAGGCATTCTAATGTTGTTGCACAGCCAGTAACCAACGATGAAACTTGTTACTACCTTCAGATTTTTGCACTGTTAATGCTTATAGGTTACATACCTCACTTTCATGAGATAAGTTAATTTTTTTGTACAGTTTCACCAAAATGCCAAGGCGCTGATGTCATTTTATTTTGGTTAAACTGCACAAAAAAATTATGAAGACAAGAGGAAAGGTCAAGAGTGGGCACCTCCTCCTCCAGCTGTTCTCTTGATTTGTTCGATCAAGTTTTTATGTTTGATCGATTATCAAGATTGGGACAGCCATTTTTAAGGCCCCCCCGAGTTTGAAATGATATTTACCTTGGAGGTACATGGTTTGTAATTTTTTTATACTGTCATTAGTTAATAATGCTACTCCCTCTGTTCTCTTTTATAAGACCTTGAAGACATTTCAGACAATGTGCAAAACAGTTCATTTTAAGTTGTCTGAAACGACTTACAATAGTGAACGGAGGGAGTAGTTACCTTCAGGCTTGTGTATTTGGTTTAATGCTCATGCACAACTAGTATACCAATGCTGAAACTTGTTACCTTTACATTTTGTATTGTTAATTCTTATAGAAATGTTCCAGTGCTAGAGTTTATTGAAATCTGTTCAGTAAAACCATTGTAGTGTACCCTGTAATAAAATAACTACTCTATTGTTGCACTAGACACTAGATTAGTGTATGTTTGTAGTATTCGAATGGTGTTGCATTAGCGTATGGACATAAATAAAGTGTGGCAAGCTTTCCCAGATATGTGCTCAAGAATACTACTACTTGTTTTTCTAAATACTAGACGTTTGGGTACTTTAAATTGAACCGCGAAAACGTCTTATATTAAGGAACAAAGGGTGTAGAGTTCACTCAAATTATCCCGGTAAAGCTAGTCACACCTTTGTTAAAATTAATGTTCATTATATTATCGGAGGAGGTCTGTATGTTTGTCTATAATTCCTGTAGACTACATACCTGACATCGATGTAAGGTTAAGTCATTTCCTTTTGTACATTGTCACTGAATTGTCAAGGCGGTGATGGCATTTTATTTTAGTTGAACTGCACAAAATATGCTTGAAAGAAGAGGAAAGGTCAGGAGTCGATCATTCTTTCAGAAAGAACTATATATGCCTTTCTGACATCATCCGTTGTTGCCTTATTTATTCCTTAAAATAGGTGGTTAGAAATAGTCTTGCTACCTTTTCCCATTAAGAAATTGGAATGCTTATATTTGTGAGTCTATGCTTCAACTAGTGTCATTTTTACAGTAATCACACTTTCAATATCTATGCAAACATGGATGCTCAATTTTAGTGGAACTGCACAAAGTCCAACTGGTTCAACATTAGGAGCATGTTTTCTTCCAGACATTTATATCCAATTGGTGGCACTATGAGTTGTTCATTACGAAGGTACATGGTTTGCTACTATCTTGCTACTCTTTTTGTACTGTCATTAGATAGTAATACTAGTGGTTTGCATGTGAATTTATTGGCAGGGTGGACCTACATTGTAGGTGCAGGAAAGGATTCAATGATTGGATGCTCAATTTCGGTTGTATCGATTTCACCACTTCCATCACTGCGAACATGGATATCCTTGGTTTGATGAAGAATATGCGCTATATTTCTGCTCTGAACCAGCAAATCAATTCAGTATGAAATTGTCCAGGGCAAAACATAACTGTATCAAATTGTCTAGTGCAGAACATGACAGATGCTAAGCGGAAGAGACATGTTTAAACCGAATATACAAGGTGGGGTATATGTTTACTAGCTGCTTGATATTTGTGCAGACAGAGATGTCTGCCCGTTGCTATTTGGCAAACAAACAAAGTGACCGCAATTTTGGTTGAACTGCACAAGGGAATAGTATAGTCACTGCATGCAGTGCCATTTGAAAATAGGCACAAAAAGATTGGATAGTCACTTCATGGACTGCAGAAAAGTAGTACTGTACTATTTATTGGCCAACACACTAGGTGCTTCATTGCTTTGGTCTGATTATACAACGGGCATCATTTTGCCTAAGTTAAAGTTTGTATTCCAAAAATAGTCTCGCCACGTGATCGAGAGAAGACCAAATCATATTGCAGTGGATGTTCCTCCATCATGTGTGGTTCATTCTCATGGTTCCAGCTGTTGGTGAAACCACTTAAGTTTGCAAGAGGAATTGTAGACTTCACAAACAAATTTTTCTTTCAGTCTGTACTGAATGTTGGCCAAGAGAAGCATCCATGTTAGTAGGAAGAACAAATGTTTTTTCTAGATCTTTGCTTTTGGAGCTACATATTTGTATATGATCTGTGAATCATTGAGATGCATTAACATGTTGATATTATGTATGGGAATCATACTAGTTGGTTTTAGTTGTGACGCAAGATCCGAAGTGGCTAGTCTTTGATTTTGGAGCTACATATTTGTATATGATCTGTGAATCATTGAGATGCATTAACAGTTCCTTATTTCTGTTCGCTCAGTGTTTACAAGTTACTGATCGATCACTAGCTAGGATACTAATGCGCTCCTGGCAGTTTTAGTTGCGACGCAAGATCCGAAGTGGCAGTTTTTTGAATAAAAATGCCTACCTCTGAAGAAACTGACAAGCTGCTTTGAAGAAAATGCCATGCGAATCTAAGGAAACTGCCAGCAAAAAAGTTCGCAAATGCCTTATCTCCTAGCTAACATTCATCAACTAATGCGATCGTACACATACACCATCCGACCTACTCGATCCTACACATACACTATCCGACCTACTCGATCCTACACGGATAAATAGCGGACCACACATGTACTAGTACCTCCTTTCCGGTTTGCAGGGCTTAATTCAAAAATCTCACCAACCAAGGTACTCCCTCCGTCCGGGTTTATTAATCCCATGAGCAAAGCAGCAAGACCAAGGCATGGCAATAATTAACTGCATGTAGAAGTTTAAGCCTAATTAATTCCAGCGATTTAAGTGGCTGCATGCGTGCCCTTGGCTACGACTCGTTGCATGCTGCTCTGCGTACTGGATGCGAGCGATTCTAAGTGCCTGCATGTAGCCGGCCGTAATTAAGGCAGCTAACTTATGCGAAAAAGATGCGCTTTAATTGTTGCGGGCCTTTTAAATTCGTGGAATCATTATTGACAAGGAGGGAGATGATTCGAGTGCACTCGTTTGACCGTCATGCTGGCGTGAGAGCCAGCACGGACGGGACGGGACGACACAGTCATAATTTCAGCTTCTCTAGTTTTCCACGGCAAGCTGGCGCGCTAAGCCATGCCTGCTTATGCATTGAATTTCGATGACCGTCGCGCTACCTTCCGCCTATAAGTACTGTTTCCCGGTCTTCTCCGGTGGCACCGTGACCCAACTCGCCATATCCTCATAAGCCCACACCGGCCCGACGTCGCTCACCACTTATCCTCGCTCTCGCCACGTCCGCCGTGCCCCCGCTCGTCCGCGATAGGCGAGGCTGGACGCGGTCACCACCGGAACTAGTGTTCGGTTTTTCACCAGAAGGTAGATAGAGGGAGGAGGCATTCTACCGGTCTTTAGATAGAAATGTGGAGATCGAGGACTTGTTGGAGCGCGACCGCCTGGCGGAGGAGCATGAGTTGTTGGAGCGCGACCGCCTGGCGGAGGAGCAGCGTATCGCCGATTTGCTCCGCCAGCGGGACATGGAGCAGCAGCGCACCGATGCTCTCGGTAGAGAGCAGAGCACCCGCAACTGGGCCGACTACGTGGAGGCCAGCGCCCGGCAAATAGCCCTGCAGGCTGTCGGGCACGCACGTGTTCGCGACGTCGATTTTTACTACAAGCTCGTCAAGTGGGTTTCCCGCTTAGAAGCCGAAGCTTCGGTGGACCACGCCGGCCTGGAAAGGGCCAACGCGCATGAGCAACGCGCCCTATCGCACCTCTGGCAAGTCCGAGGCGAGGCGGAGGACGCCGGTGCCGGCGTTTAGCGTGTACCGTAGATGGCGGCCAGCATCGTCTAGTTAGCTAAGAGTAAGTTAGTACTTGTACGCTACTAGAGTATTAGTGGGAGTAGATAGTTAACTTGGCTATGATGGTTGTCAACGTGGAAGTTCAGTACTCTATATGTGGATCAGACCTGCTACTTTGCTCTGAATGTTGAACTTTCCGTTTGAACGTATGGAATGGGTTGTTATTTTTTTAAATGGGTTGTATTTGTCCTCCAGGGGTTTAGAGGCTGACTTGTGGGCCTACCAAGTTGATGCGTACACAATCAGGAGATGATTGTACGTGGAGAGGATGATAGCAGGGACCCGCCAAGGTCATGGCAGTACGCAAGCAAGTGCCTCCTTATTTCAAGCCAATAAAAAAATGGCTCCTGCTAATGGATTTCTGACATCTGGGTCCCATGCCATTGTCAACGTAGACAATAAACGAGAGAATTGCACAACGAGCGGCTGACACTAGGGACCCAGCAGCTCGCCCAGTTATTTTTTTGGGGTTAATTTGATAAATGCCACTCCAAATCTGGTGTTTCGAGAAATGCCACTGCAATTTCCAATCTTTGAAAAATGCCATTTCATGTGATTTCCAGTGGCATTTTTCGAAGTCTGGAGTAGCGTTTTTCAAAGTTTGCAAAATTGCACTGGCGTTTTTCAAAGTTTGCAAATTGGAGTGGCGTTTTCCAAAGTTTGCAAAAAATGTAGTGGCGTTTTTCAAAGTTTGGGAATTGCAGTGGCATTTTTATGAATCGCCATAATTGGAGTGGCATTTATCTAATTTGTTTTTGAGATGGAAGCAGGGTGTCAACTGGGTTGTGCGGGGCACTCTGGCCTGTGTAGACAGCCTTTTTTTTATGTTTACCACAGACCAACCCAGTAGTTATTTCTTTCTGAAAATGGCTAGCCCAATTTTTTTTGTGATTTGTCATGTAAGTCGCTTTGTCAGGCCAAATATTTCAAGACGAGGAGAGCTTCATTCGGTTGGCCGAGAAAACGGCCTATCACTAATGAGAAATGGGTTGTACATTTTTAAAACACATCAAACCAGCAATTAGTTTCAAATTTCTTTTTTTCATTTCGAGATTTTAAATTGCATTGATTTTTATGCGTGGACAATTTATTGGATTTTATATTGATATACATTTACTTTTAAAATCAGTTTGAAAGTGACTCGAAATTTTGGGATTAAGAACAGTTCAGACCGCACCGACATATGCAAAATTTCATATAATTTTTTAACCATGGCCACAATATGGGCTGTAATGCTAACAAAAAGAATATGGGCTCCAAAAAACCGTAAGAATTAGCAAATGGGCTGTAAATTATTAGAAATAATGGCAGATGGCATGTATGCTGTTTTCCATAGATTTGAGGCTTTCCTAAAAAAAGGTTGACGCACAAGCAGTGACTGTTGGATGTCCATCCAACGACCGCCGTGCTTCTTCAATCTCTGCTCTTCCTGCGCCAGCCGCTCAAACAAGCGCCGGCGGGACTGCCTGCTCCCTCCTCCCCGCGGCCGGTTGTGCTACCGCGCAGGCCTCACCGCCCCACCGTACTCCCATTGCTGTCCTAGCCATCCCTCTACTCACCCACACCTGCTGTTATTCTCCGGCAACGGCAGACGAACCAGTAAACCCTCGTACAGTCGTACTCCCCTCCGCATGGGAAACAACTGCCGAGTCTTCCCTAGCTCTGTGTCGTTCCCTTCCTATTCCTCGCCGTCGTCCACAGCCCTGGTCAATGTGGTCAACGACCGACATGCATTTGAAGTGGACTATACGTGGAGAGGCTGACAGCTGGGTCCACGGCCGCACGCAAGGAAATGCCTCCTTATTACGCGCAAAATAATGATTCCTCTACCTGACATCTGGGACCCATCGAAAGGGCCTCTGTATTTCGCGAAAAAACGTTACCGCCGCTGACAGCTCGGACCCACCAGCTATATCTTCGCACGCAAGGAAGTGCCTCCTTATTACGCACAAAAAAATGAATACTCCCCTGCTAGCTGGGACCCAGCATAGTGGGCCTACTAAGTTGACGGGGATGGTGGGCTTTGTCAACTTAGTCAATATGCACGATTCTAGCTCCAGTGACCGTACAATGTCCATCCAACGGCCGTAGTGCTTCTTCAACCTCTGGTCGTTTTGCTCTAGCCGCCCAAAGCAGCGCCGGTCGTGCCGCCTGTTCCTGCCTCCCGTGGCCGGCTGTGCTACCGCGGAGGCCTCACCGCCCCCATACTACTCCCACCGCTGGCCAGGCCATCCCTCCACTCACCCACACCCCCTGTTATTCTGTGGCGACAACAGCATCACACCGCAGCCGAACCAGTGAACCCTCGTACTCCTCTCTGCGTGGGCATCCACTGCCGCGTCTTCCCTGGCTCTGCGTCGTCCCCTTCCTAGGCCTCGCCGTCGTTCATCTCCTTGTACTCGCCGTGGACCGACATCCATCAGAAGATTACTGTACGTGGAGAGGCTGACAGCTTGGTCCACGGCAGCCGCAAGGAAGTGCCTCCTTATTATGCGGAAAATAATTATTCCTCCACCTGACAGCAGGGACCCATCGGACGGCCCAAAGCAGCACCGGTCGTGCCGCATACTCCTGCCTACTGTGGCCGGCTGTGATGCCGCGGAGGCCTCACCGCCCCCTACTATTCCCACCGCTGACCAGGCCCTGCAGCGACGACAGCCTCACACCACAGCCGAACCAGTGAACCCTCGTACTCCTCTCCGCGCGGGCTTCCACTGCCGCGTCTACCACGGCTCCGTGTCGTCCCCTTCCTAGGCCTCACCGTCGTCCACCACCCTGGTGCTCTTGGTGCGGCGTGGTCAACGAGGTCAAGGAACGACTTCCATCGGAAGAGTACTGTACGTGGAGAGCCTGACAGCTGGGTCCACGGCGGCCGCAAGAAAGTGCCTCCTTATTATTACGCGCAAAATAATTATTCCTCCACCTGACAGCAAGGATCCACCGGACGTGCCACCGTATTTCACGAAAAAAACATTCCCCCTGACTGTTGGGACCCACCAGCTACATCTTCGCACGCAAGTAAGTGCGTCCGGGCAAAAAAAAACGATTCACCCCCTGACTGCAGGGACCCACCAGCTACATATTCGCACGCAAGGAAGTGCCTGACAGTCGGGACCCACCTAGTCGAAGCGTACGTAGTGTTGTCATCCTGGTCGCAAACGTGTACGTACATACTGGTCGATGTAGAGGCGCGCACGTGTCGTAGTAGAGGCGTGCACGTAGCATGTACACGTACGTACAACGGCCAGTGTGCAAGAAAGAAAATACGACCACGTACGTACATACAGGAGGGGTCTCGAATGCCTACTCGCGCATACGTACGGCCAGG
This sequence comes from Triticum aestivum, assembly GCF_018294505.1. Lineage (NCBI taxonomy): Eukaryota > Viridiplantae > Streptophyta > Magnoliopsida > Poales > Poaceae > Triticum > Triticum aestivum. The sequence goes on along the minus strand of NC_057799.1, from coordinate 106,082,221 downwards.
GCACGTTTACATGGCTGGGTCGGAATGGAGAAACTGCATCGTTGTAGTGTTCATGGGGAGGCAACGGAATGCGTCGTGTTCATGGGGAGCCAACCGGCTGGGTCGGAACGGAATGCGTCGTCATGTTCATTGGGAGGGCTTGGACGGAATAGCTGATGGAAACGAGGCATGGCACACCGCACAACGGAGGAAACGGCCTTGTGTTTGACCGGCCACGTTCGAAACAGGATCCTGTCCATCGCGAGGGGTCTGGCTTACCGCAAAACGGAGGAAACAGACTTGTGTTGAACCTCCTACGGTCGAAACGGGGCCCTATTGATCAGGAGGGCTGTGGCATACCACAAAATGGAGGAAACGGACTTGTGTTGGAGCGCTACGGTCGAGACGGGGGTCCTACTCATCGGGAGGGGTGTGGCATACCACAAAACGGGACTCCACGGGATACTGTTCATCTCCACCGTCAACCTCCTCCAGCCTCCACGGGCTACTATCCATCCACCATCGACCTCCTCCAGCCTCCACCTGCGACTGTTCATCCACGGGCACCTGTTCATCGACCCTCAACCGCGCGCTACTCCACCGGCTACTGTTCAACCAGCCCTCTCCACGGGCTCCTGTTCAACCACCCCTCCACGGTCTACTGTTCATCCACCCCTCCACTGTCTACTGTTCATCCAGCCCTCCACGGTGTCCTGTTCATCTAGCCCCAACCGGCTCGATCAATCGGGGTCTTGTTCATCCAGAGGCAACACCATGGTGTCCTGTTCGTCCACCCCCACCGGAAACTGTTCACCCAACCCCCCTGCAATGCTCACTGTTCATCAAGGGAAGGAGGCAGCAGGGTTCGATTGGCTTCAGTTAGCAGCAGTAGCGAAGGAATCATTCGGGTTCAGTAACGTAGCTAGTGCAATCGCTCGGGTTCAGTTAGAGCCCAACACCTTGGTCGGGTTCAGTTAGAGCCCAATGCCTCGCTCGGGTTCAGTTAGAGCCCAACGCCTCGCACACACGCGCGTACGTGTACGAGAGAAACGCGCATCGCTCGGCCCCCGACCATCCACCGTAACTGGGAACTCGCCGGAATTTTCCTCGCCCTCGCTTCTACCATGATTTTTTCCGTCATGGACGGCCCAAAGAATGTCATGCAGCTGCCTCTCCGGCCCGCCCAGGACGAAAAGCCCATTTTCTGTCATGATTTTTTGTCATAGAAGTAGGAGCCCACCACATCAATGATGATACTGGGTTTTGTCACAATTATCGTCATAGAAGTGTCATAAGTATGACAGAAAAAAATTCGTTCGGCCCAAAATGTCATGGATGTGTCTTTTTTTGTAGTGCAAGGAGGTTCTGCACTCACCGTTGTATTTTATCTTTTATTTGATCTCACGGGGCTGCCGGTGCTCAATACCGAGCAGCCATGGCGGGGTCTCCATCGACGGCGCCATTGCCGGCCACGTCATCCACGGCGTCTCTCCCCCATGTCGTTGCTTCCTCGACGGTGACTTCCACACCGGAACTAGATGCAGCTGCTCCGGCTCTCGCTCGCGCTGCGGCTCTGTTCTTGTTGTCGGTCGCGCTGCTGCATTGCTCTTGCTTTCGTTCGTGCTGCAGCTCTGCTCTCTATTGATGTCGATCGTGCTGCTGCTCCGCTCTTGCTCTAGTTCATGCTGCTGCTTTGCTCTTGCTCTCGCTCGAGCTACTGCTGGTGTTGCACGACCTCCGGCAGCTACAGGAGTTGCTGCTTTAGCACTCGCTCACGGTGCTACTGCATGACTTTCTCTCTGCTAGTGCGTTCCCTGCTCGAGCGTCTACTAATTTAGATCACTGCTTCTCTGCTACTAGTGCTCGAACGCCCTAAACATCTATTGCAATGCTCTGCTACTAGTTCAATTAGTTTCAACGGCAAAATTCAATTTCGATTGTAAAGTTCAGTTTCTTCAGTTAAGTTCAGAGTGAACAGTACTTACAACATCTGTTGGAGTGGCCGTGGCGCGGCTGATGCGTTTTACATCTAGCACTTTTTTGTGATGTATTTTACATCATCTATTGCAGATGATATTAGAGCCCCACTTCAGATTAATGCTGTCTGTCTTGTCCTACTTCAGCCTCGCCGCCGTACACCTCACCAGAGTTGCTCCAACGATGGAACCGTCCATCATAGCGTAGCAGTACCCTCGGTGCCGTTTCCAGAGGCCTTAGATCTTCTTCCCCGCCTCCGACAGTCACACCAGCATCACCATCCTCCACGTCCAACCCAATGATGCTGAGGTCCACAAGGCTATGCCAAAGAGGTTGTACACTCGTCGCATCACTTTGTTACTCTGCATTCATGTCGATCCCTCAGGGATCCTTTGCTATGGAACTACTATGGTACTACTATTCGTGCATTTGGTTAGAAGGAGTGCAGCAAAGCAAAACTGGAGGATTTTTTCCTTTGGTGTCTCTTTCAAAGAAAAAATGTAGGAATTTTAATATTCACTTGGACGTCCTTTTCAAATTAATATGCATGAAGAACAGAACTAATTGCATTACTGGCATAATAAGATTCTTATTTTTTTCATTTTCATGTGGTTTGACTTTAATTTGACCATGTTTCTCCATTCCTGTGTTCTTCCAATTCATGTGAACCAAACACCCAGGTTGACTGAAATCCTATATTTCCAAATGCTCTGTTTTGCACATGCATTCCTATCCTATTCCTGTGTTTTTCCTGTCCCTGCATTTATAGAATCCTCCAATTCTAAGGACCCCTTACAGATTTACTTCATTTTCAGATAGGCGTCAAAGAAAACTTTATGTTATGTGCTGCTCCTGCCATGCCGTCATCCACCCCACCTGTGCACCATCGACAGAAGCATTCACTGCAGCAGAGATCCCCCCTGCAGACTTTCTTTCACCGCCTCAGATCATCTTCCCCATTGTAGGCAGCCACGCCAACTGTATTACCATGATCGACTGAGCAGATGAACTTGAGGACTACACAGTTCCGGAAGAGAGGTCGTAGTCTTTTGTGTTTGCTTACGTCATACATCGGTTATTATTACCTGCTACTTTATCGTTCAAACTTATGTTTTAAAATGCCCGTGGGTCTCATATCGAGGCAGCAACGAATAGTATATGTCTACTGTCTGGTTCATCTGGGTCTTCTATGTGCTTCATGTTGGGTGGGCAACAAACAATAGATGATCCATTGTCTATCTTTTTAAACTGAAGCTATAATCTACCTGCTATCATTAGTTTTGGATCCATCCACTTGTTTCCTACCATCAGTCTTGATTTTTGCATGCACCCCTTAGGCCTTACAAAATCTAACTATTTTATTATTATGCATGTCAGATATTGTACACGATTGTACAGAACATGTAGAGAAAAAGAGAAGACCGTTTCGTGGGAATATATTGTCATGCAGACGCCGCTCTATGGTGGGCAAAGTGGCCCCCTCTCGCCATTCCAGATTGTATTCCAGAGGAAGATAACTGTTCAGATGGGGATTCAGAGGGAGCCGACCACTCCTGTTTACCACCTGAGGTGTTTGCTCTAACCTGGCATGCTGATGTTGGTCATATCATGCATATGGCGCCTCACATTGCTTATATTATACATCTTATATGCCATCAGCTTAGTTTATATTTGCTTTGTGTGAATGCCACCTGTTTGGTTTCTATATCATACTCCCACCATTCCTAAATATTTGTCTTTTTAGAGATTTCAACAAGTGACTACATACGAAGAAAAATGAGTGAATCTACACTCTAAAATATGTCTATATACATCCATATGTGGTAGTCCATTTGAAATCTCTAAAAAGACAAATATTTAGGAACAGAGGGAGTATATGGGAATTATGCAATGCCATCTTCTTTAGCCAGGCATCATATACGTGAATCATGCAATGTCATCCTGTTTAGCCAGTCATCGTATATGTGAATTATATCGTGCCATATTTTTTCATAATGTATTCCATTTGTCAACAATGTTTATACATTCATCTACTCTTCCTGTGCATCAGCCATATGAGTCGGTCACGGGAAAATCTGGAGTGAAAACAAGGTCTTCTGAGCAGTCAGTGCTACCTGTCGATGCAGATTTCTTGCTGGTTACAGATAGCTCCTCAGAGGAGGATTCAGAGACAGATGACCAGTCGTATCCCCCCCTGAGGTGCATGCTCTAACTTGGTAGGGTTATATTGCTCATATCATGCATATGGTGTCTTGCATTGCCATGCCATCTGCTTAGATTAAACATGCTTTGTGTGAATACCACCTGTTTGCTTTCTATATCAGATATGTGAATTATGCAATGCCATGTTTTTTAGCCAGTTATCATATATGTGAATTATGCACTGCCATGTAGCCATGCATCATATATGTGAATTATCTCATGCCATCTTTTTTTCATTACGTATTCCATTTGTCGACAATCTGTGTATATTGAACTACTCTTCATGTGTATCAGCCATTTGAGCCGGTTATGGAAAAATCTGGATTGAAAACAAGGTCTTCAGAGCAGGCAATGGTACCTGGTGAAGCATATATCTCGATGGTTACAAGGAGCTCCTCAGAGGAGGATTCAGAGACAGATGACCAGTCCTATATCCCACCTGAGGTGTATTCTCTAAGTTGCAATGTTTATATTTCTCATATCATGCATATGGTGTCTTGCATTGCTTAGTTTAGACATCATGTGCTCAATATTGAATTCCATCTGCTAAGTTTAGAGATCATACATGCGAGTGCCAGCTACTTAGTATATGAATCAATTATGTGAATTATATCATGCCATCGTGTATACTTAGACAACATGTATGTGACTTATTTCATCCCAGCCTATTTTAGAAAGACATCATATAGTTTTGTCATGTCATCCTGTTTAGATACTCATCATATGTTGAATTATACCATTATATCTTGTTAAGTTATCCATCATATATCTGAAGCTGTGTCATGCTATCCTATTTAGTTAGGCATCATATATGTGAAATTGTGTCATGCTGTCCTGCTTGGTTGGACAACATATATGTGAATTACCACATCTGTCTATCATACAATGTCTGTACGTTCAATTTCTTTTCTTGTTTATCACCATTTGAATTGGAGGGGGTGATGGCAGTATCTAAGGGAGCAAAAACCCATTCTTCACAAAAGACAGTGCCACCCATCGATGCAGATAGAACCATGGTTGTACTGGCCCACAAACTAGCCCCACCACACATAATCGAGACTCTTCCAGATTGCACACTTACACCGTTGGGCAGAGAACCAGCTACAACCCATGTAACCGCAACCCCAGCGGATAGTAACCCACTTCTAGTTGACAAAGCACGATGTCCACCATAGAGTACCCCCACACGAGAAGTTTCTAAAGCAACTGCAGTGCCCAAAGCATGAAGACCACCACAGCTAACCCAAACTCCATGTTTAAAGCAGAAGAGCAATTGTTCTCAGTTCAGATTCCTTAGGTATGGTCCATACTCCTTTGTTGTTGCATCACTATATTTACTCATACCAACTACTTTCGAATTTGAAGGATCCAATTGAAACTCCAATGGTGCAACAGGTATGTTTTAAACCTATTTCTTTAACTGGATTGCTGTTCTAACTTCTTGCTCTATGTTGATTTCAGTTTCAGTTGTATAAATAGTTATGTTCTCATGTGATGCACATTACAAGTGTTCCCAATGTTGTGTAGTTTCTCACACTTATATTTTGTCTATGTTTATGTGTCTTAAAAATATATGAGTTGAACTGTGTCTCTATCTTGATTAGGCAACATAAACTAGAATGATATGGACAATACAGTGACCATAGTACATAGATATATGTTTGTTTCATGTTGTTATCCTGTCCACCTTACTACTGAACCAGTTTACCAAAATGAGTTTTGTATACTACATGCTAAACCTGTGATGTGTCTGCTTGTTTCTCTTGTAGTATGCAAACAAAGTATTGGAGAAGAGCACCCCACTATGCAATGGTAGAGGAAGTAATGGAGATAAGGTTCAAGATAGTAAGACAACACTGTTGGTCTCCAAGAAAGGTGATAAAAACGATCTTGAAGACAGTGAGAAAACCCCACTGTCCTGCGTTGATGTAGTGTTCGAGTTACTGGCCAGTACCGCTGGCACAAGCTCTTCGAACTCGCTACATGAATCACTTCGACTTCTTCAGTCTCAGCTACAAGATGAAAGGTGTCAGTCAGCTGTGCTGCGACAAGAAGCCGAAGGACTGAGGAAGTCCCTGCAGAATTCAGATGCATACTTTCTTGTGCAATAGCAAGCACTGGAGGATTTAAGCGCCAAACAAGAGAAAGTTAATAAGCTTGCTAAGCATCTTTCCAGCATTATGGGTACCCAGGATATTGTTTCTTGAGCTTTTCTGAAGTGGTTTCAGTTCTAGACATGTTTTGTTGCGGCGTTTATATGCTGCTTTGTTCCCTATATTTGCACTGGTGGCGAACTTTGATGCCCAGTGGATGTAATATGTGTAATAGCTGTGATAGCCTAGCGTAAGTTGCTTGCTTATTTATTTCCTTGTTGTCTTGTTTATTTGTTTGCTTGTAGTCAGTGTTGTTCTTCTTCCGCGGTTTGCTATTGGCCGCAATAACCATTTTTTAAAACTAGGCCACAATAACCATGGGCTACATATTTACAGTAGTGGCACTAGGCCTCCTACGGGCCATAGAAAAAATGGGCCTTCTATGGGCCGTAGGAACAATGGGCCTTCTATGGGTCGTATCATCAATGGGCCTTATATGGGTCGTATGATCGATTGGCCAAACATGGGCCAATAACAGACCGCATTATGGTCATAAACGGGCTAGAGTTGGAATCGTCCGTTCATGGACCGACTATAACGGGCCATCGTTAATAGGCCGTATTTGATGACACTATGAAAATGGCCCAACGTATTAACGGGCCATAAATGGGCCGACTGTAACAACGGGCTGAATTTGGCCCACAAGCAGAAAATGACAGTAATGGGCCGTAAGTAACTGAATGCTGGAAATGAGCCCAAGAATGAATGGGCCCTGAGAAGGCCGAAAGATAACATGGGTTGGAAACGGCCCAATGAAATAACGGGCCGTTAATGGGTATAAAGTGATACACTGTTCATTACGGGCCAGTTTCACCACGGCCGTTAATGGGCCAAGAGTTACAAAGGGCCTCATATGGGCCGAAAGACGTTATGGGCCATACATGGGCCAGAAGTTAAAACAGGCTGGAATCATATTGGACGGCCCAAATGATGCTACTGGGCCTAATTCGGGTGGGTCGTAACGGGCCCTGGGTTAGCGGGCTGTAAATGGGCTATAAGCGAACAGGCCATTAACAATCTTTCCGTGGGCTGGCCCGCCACCTTTTGACCAAGTCAAACGGGCCGGCCTTTTCACAGGAATGGGCCTCTGTTGGGCCGTGCCACGTGTTGACGTATCATAGGTGCCTTCGGTCCAATGAGTGGATGACATCTGTCCAAACGGTGAGCCGACACGTGTTTCCTCCAGCCAATGATGATTTTACACGTGGAAAATCCCCATTGGTCCGAGCTGTTAATGGGTTATCGGATCCAAAACCAGACCCGATAGCTCAACGGTGTTCTGTTACGGTGGATGCCACGTGTCGGTCACCCTTGACGAAAGCACTTCTGTGACGCGCAATTTATCATCATGGAAGTGGACACTTCGGTGATGATAATTTTGGTAATGTCATGGAACACTTCTACGACAGCACAGGTATGACTATCTTGATTTTTTCATATAATGGTCATGGATGTACATGCATGACAGAAAACGTGACCTACTGTGACAAACACGTATCATCAAGGAAGTGTATTTTTTTTGTGAAGATTGCAAATGAACAAATGGCAGCCGTAGAGATGCAAGAGTACCAGAAAACTGAAGATCCAAGTGATTTGCTGCGGTCCAAGAAGCCTGCTTCAGAATCTGCATTTCAGTCGGCGGGAGAGACCAAACCTGTTCATATCCACCCGGAAGACCCTAATGCAGTTCCGACTCACATATCAATAACACTCGACAACAAATAGGAAGCCATGCTCATCGAGTTCCTCTAGGAGAACTGGGACATCTTTGCATGGAAACCTTCTAACATGCCAGGTGTACCTAGGGGGCTGGCTGAGCACCGTTTGCGTGTCGACCCAAAAGAAAAACTAGTCAAAGAGCATCTTCGACGGTCCGCCGTTGAGAAGAGAAAGGCGATTGGCGAGGAGGTGGCTCGACTCTTAGCCGCTGAGTTCATCGCGAGATTTACCACTCTGAGTCACTACAGGAATCAGGCACTTTGTCGTCCGACATGGCTGACGGCAAAGGCACGCCTGGCGGACGGCAACAGGTCCGGCTGAATAGGCTACGACAAAGGGCTCTTTGCCGTATGCTAGCGGACGCCACAGATGATATGGTATCTGCCGTCCGCCAGCCCACGACAAAGAACTTGGACGGCACACGTGCCAGATTATGGCCATTAGGGGGTTAACGGTGCGCTTTGCCGTCAGCTAGCGGACAGCAAAGTAACCAAATGGGCCAGCCCCCCAGGTTGCATAGGTAGCTGCCACGTGGCTGCTTTGCCGTCTGCTGGCTGAAGGCAAACCTCTTTGTCGTCCGCCAGCGGACGGCAAAGAGCCTTTATAACCCCTGTTTTTTCTGTTTTTTCTTAGATTCATTCAATTTCAACGAATAAGTTTGAACACACAAATTTCACAGCAGACATAGCCAACACAAAAGGTTCATCATATATATATACATAACCAACACATAGTTCCATCCATACATATTACAATAGTTTCACATTGTTCATCTAACACATATCCATCCATATAACAAGTTCCACATTGTTCATCGATACAAAATAAAAGCAGAAAGGGAAAAGAAGCACTCCATCCATGCAAGCTTCCGTGAAGTAAATGAAATCTGCAAAATGGGAAACAAGAAAGTTAGAAGAAGAATACTAGAAGAAGAAGAAGACTAGAATCATAAGTAAGCATACTTAGGTAAAATGGAGCTAACCTAGCTAATTATGCCATTTTTGAGTGAACTAAGCATATTATGCCATTTTTTATATAGAGCAGCTAAGTATAGGTCTTTATTGAGCTAACGGAGGTGACTACGCATATTAGAGCTAACTTAGGTCATTCTGGAGAAGAAGAAGAAGAAGAATAAGAAGACTAGAAGAAGAAGAAGAATGTTTTTACCCTTTTCCTTCTCATTCCTCTTCTTTTATTCTTTCTTTTTCTTCTTCTATTCTTTCTTTTTCTTCTTCTATTCTTTCTTTTTCTCCTCTTCCTTGTTTTTCTTCTTCTTATTCCTTATTTGTGTCATTTTAGAGCTTACATAGGTAATTATGCCATTTTTAGCTAACTAAGCTTATTATGTCAATTTGGATGAAAATAAGGTAAGTATAGTCATTTTTGTGCTAACATAAGTAATTATGTCGTTTTTTAGCTAACGTACGTAAAATGGATCATTTTGGAGCTAATCTAGCTGAAATGGATCATATTGGAGCTAACCTAGGTTAAATGTGTCATTTTGGAGCTAACTTAACTAATTATGCCATTTTTTAGTTAACTAAGCATAAATATGCCATTGTTTACACAAGTAAGCCAAGTGTATGTCATTATTGAGCAAACCTAGGTAACTAAGCATACACTACTAGGGAAAACCCTAGCAGTAGCGCTGGTTTTGTGCTCACTAGTAGCGCGGGGGGGCGCGCTACTAATAAGGCGCTACAACTATTGCTTAGCAGTAACGCGTGCCCGCACGCGCTACTGCTAGGACAAATAGCTGCAGCGTTTGTTCACTCCCACGCTACTGCTAATGTAACTAGTGGCAGCGTGTTTTCTCTCCATCGCTACTAGTATTCTTTTTTATTTTTTTATTTTTCGTGTATTTATGCGCCATCGTACAAATATTGGTACAATACCAGTTATGAGGTTTACATCATTATGTCCATAACAGTGTGTCAAATGAAGATGGATTAGGTTCAAGTGGAAGCAATATGTGGTGCATGTCAAAACTATACTACTAATCCAAACTTGATCTAGTTTGGACTAGTAGTACTTTCGATGTGCACCACATGTTGCCTCCACATGAATCTAATCTGCCAGCACAAGCTATTTAATCATCATCATAGTCATTACCACCAACAGTATTTATTTAATCACCACTAACAGTAGCTAATAATAATCATCATAGTCATTACCACCAACACTAGCTATTTTATCATCATAGTAATAGTGTAGCACATCATCATCTTCAAACTCATTTCTAGCTAGCTAATCACTCCTACTGCTCTCTCTTAGGTAAAATAACATAAAACATGTATAGCTCTCCTCCTTGATCAAGTTGGAGCATGCAGATGAACCTGTCTCCTAATCGTGGGTAGCGCATCTGTTTGCTGCCCCCTAGTACTTCTCTGCGCTCCCCCATCACATATTTGGTCCAGTCTTGCACTATTAAGAATCCGTCGCTAATCTTGAATGCACGAAAGTAATCTGTAGGATATCTTGGTCGTAAGCTAATAATACTCATGGTACCTTTAGTCTCGATCCCATAAGGCACAACATTCATCGGGAGTCCCTGTTGAAGAACATCGTATGAACATACTTAGCAATGAAGTTTAGCTTCAAAAATAATGTATGGAAAAGATGCACTGAGTACAAATAGTAAAAATCTTACCATCCTTCCTAAATAGATGTGACCATAGTTCATTACGAACACTATTGGTCGCACGATTTCAGTACTAACATTTCTAAATGCAGGAAGAAAATTTGTCTTGACAGTATCAAGATCCGCAAGCCATGAAACATAATGACTGAGCTCCTCGCAGTTGAGTTCAGACCCGGTACAGTATACGGTCCTGTCTACCAAGCGTTGGACATGTTTGCTTGCACCAAAATAAGCTGAGAATACAAATTAGTTGTCAACTATTTTTGAATAAACAATATCAAACACATAAATATGGTTGAGAAACTTACATAATGGTATAACTGGAGGCGTCTGCACATCGACCCAGATGTCAGTATTACCTTCAATGTCATCTTCCGGACGAATATCAAAGGTGATAACCATATCAGGCTCAAATGCATAAGTCTTGCATAGTGCTCGCCATGTTTTGCATCCAAAATAGGTGTAGTCGTCTGAATTGTATAATTTTACGTTGAAAATATAACCATGCTCGGTCTTCAAGTAAATTTCAGGACCGGTTTTCAGGATATTAATTTCCCAGAAAATGGCCCTTGTGCTCACCAGCCCCAGGATTACTGTTAGCTGATGAGGCACCAACTTGAATACAGAAATTCCAAGCAAAGTACAAAATATGTAGTACAAGACCATTGTGGCCTCTAAGTACAACAATTGGTTTCTAGTGGTTGATGGCGGAAGCGGTTTGTGGTTCATCTGCGTCTATGGGACTCCATTTCCCACAGGAACAGCTGACCAGGATAACCCCTATCTTCGCGAGGCAGCTATCATCATTGCGTAGGTTCCGGGGCTGTCATCGCAACGCTCCTCTCCATGCGAGAAATCTGGCCAAGACAATAGCCAGGGACAAGCCAGTGACTACTTTTGAATGTACTCGCAAACATTATGAACACGGGTATAATATAACAAGGGATAATCATGCTCCGAAATATTCTATGATCATATGTCACGAAATAAATGAAATCCATGATGCACGCATGCAGGAAAAATATGAATATGCAATACGGGAGTAGAAATAGAATGCACCGATCGAGTGTCTGAAGCGACGCCTCGGAAGGATAAAAAGATAAATCATGCCTCAGTCGGGCGTCTGAGCGACACCACATAAAGGGCTTATAGCTAAAAGAAATAACAAGCATGCCACAGTCGGGCGTCTATGCGACACCACATAAAGGGGCTTATAAATAATAGAAATAACAAGCATGCCACAGTCAGGCGTCTGAGCGACACCACATAAAGGGCTTATAAGAGAATAATCGCAGTGAGTATCCAGGAGGTAGAACCGTCCCAGGGATACTCAATAATTTCAAATAATGTAAATGTTTAGTCCACAATAATAATAATCATAATCCTCATATGTCACAGGTAGTAATCAATGTTCTGGTTTAGCCGTTTCTCCTCCGAAGGCCGACACTATGACCGACACTAAACCCATCTCAGACTGTAGTCCTTACCCATGGACATGGCTATTCGAATAGATTTAACCTCTGCAGAGGGTGTACTCTTTACCCACGAGTAACGGATTCCTTTAGTCCATCGGGACTAATTCCATTTATGGTCTTTTAATCAAAAACACACCTGACCCGCACACACCAGCTTAACTTACCGGCGTCTGGAATCACCCACGACACCCGTCAAGCAAAACTCTAAGTGGGGAGGCTACAACCTCGACTTAGCATGGGATCAAATTTATATCGCGCGCTCTAAGGGGTGCCCCCCTCTCGGTCCCAACCGGAAACACCCATGCCCCCGGACCAGGTGGCATGCCTACCGGATGCATCCGGCATCTTCCACCATGGCCTCTCTGTACGGTGTGTGCTAGGAAGGGGTTGACAACTTAATGAACCGTACCCTACCTGTGGCAGGGACAAGTAGTAGTACGAAACAAGTATGGGGGTTACTGGAACAAGACTCGATCTACGGCCGACTCATAGGGTCCAAGTATTCCCTGTATGATTAGCATAACAAATATATTTCAATCAACAGATAGAATCACCACTCATCATACATCATCATGCCATAACGGACACACTCGTCTCGACGAGGAACTAGGGACAAGCTCGTGTCAACCCAAGACAGAGACTTTCCCGGCTTCCTTCCGGTATGCATGAGAAGCTTACGAGGATGATTACTGTCACCAGCATATCCATTTCTAACGGCAAAGAATCTCATTATGCACTCACGCGTATGATCGTATCGTCACATAAAATAACGAATGCTCCATGTCAAGGTGGTGTGGTAACCGTATCAAACAACACACAAAAATATTATGCCAGGGTTCAGAATGCTTGCCTTCAAGTTGTGGAGAGGCAGGGTGCATTCCAGAACTTTCGAAAGTTTTCTCCTCTCTCCAAAAATCCTATTTTTGAAAATATTCAAATTAACACATAGTTTCAAAACAGTACAAAAAGTTGTTTGTAAAATTTTCAAATAAATACTAAAATAAACTAGACAGAATTTGAGAAACAACAGAAAAAGAATCAAGTCATTTGGACTTATATTTAAAAAGTTATAGCCAGTCAAAGTTCTGTTTTAATAAAAATCAGAAAAAGAAAACGGTTCGGGGGCTTACGCTTTCCCCTAGCGAGGGCGTACTCGGTGGAATGCATTTCCACTTAACCCAGCGTTGGTCGACTCGTGGGTCACTGACAGTGGGTCCAGGGGGCCCACTGGTCAGGTTTGACCAGTCGTTCCCCCGCCTCCTTCCTCCTCTGGCCGAATAGGGGCGGGGCTCCGGCGATCGACGCCGGCGAACGGCGGCTCCCCATGGGGCCCCGAGGGCAGGGATGGATCCGCCAGTCTAGGGCGGTCCTCCCCGTGGTCGAACGGCTGGCGGGGACGCAGGGAGTTGCCCGCGGCGAGCTTCGCGGCGGACGGCGTTTCGGGAGCGATTGGGGGTTTGGGCTACGGTGGCTCCCGATCGTGGTTGAGGGGTTGGGCGGATCCGCAAGGTCATGAGGAGTCGAACGGTGGCGCTGGAAGGATGGGGGAGGCTCTGTTTGTGATGAGCGGGACCGGAGGGCGGCGGCGGCCGAACTGGCCGGAGACGGGGAAGAAGGCTTCCCGCCGTCGCTTGCTGGCCGTGGGGGCACTGTTGGGGTGCTAGGAGGTTGCCTGCGTACCGGGACGGGCTCGGGGACTCCTATTTATAGGTGGACGAGGACGGTTCCGCGGCGGCCGTGGATAAGAACGCCGGCGACCGCCGTTCTGTAGCTGCAGGACGATGTGGCGGCGACGAGCGCGTGCCGACGAGCTTGTGGATGAGCTCGGGCTGTTCCAGGGGGCAGCTGGCGCGCGCGTGTGGCTTGGGCGGCGCCGTCCATGGCAGAGCCCGCTGCCGACGCCGGCGTGCCGCCAGGGTGGCTTGGAGGGTTCTGGCGAGCGGGCGAGGGCAGGGCATGGCTCTGCAGGTGAGCAAGGGCCAGGGGTGGGACGCGGCGACCCGTGCGCACGCACGTGCAAAACGCGCGCTCTGGCCGCGTCCAGGGCACGCACGCTACGTGCTCGACGTAATGTCAGGGCGTGCTAGAGGATTAGGATGGGGCCGGGGATTAGCAGGCCTGGGTTAGTGGTGGCTAGGAGACTAGTGGACACGCTGGTTTGTCCAGAGGGGCAAGATCACAGTGCAAACATAAAACTATGCCAAAGTTGTCCATGAACGCAAGGTGCTCGACAGAATGCCATGGGCATCTAGCTAACTCTTGGAGTGGCCAAAATCTCCAGGTCCTAGTCTCTTTAGGTGCAGGTGGTGGTGGCAAGGTTAGTTGGTCAAGACCAGAAACTTGTTAGTGCAAGGTTTTTGAGAAAGCCAATTTGGGCAGAAACTAAAGGCTATTATTGCATGGACTAAAAATACTCCAATGGGTCCATTCTCCTGGACTTAAGGGTTTTGTAGGGAGGACTACAAGCTGGAAACAGCTCATGGGCACTAGAGCAAAATAAATTAGGGTTGCAGTAGAAAAAGCCAAACTGGACCAGAGAGCAAAAGAGGATGATTTGCTCAAATTTTTCAAAGAACACTCATGGGTTTTTGCATGAAGTTGAATTATATACATCTACTGACATCTCCAAACACTTGGAAGGATTTTTAAAGAAATATTTAAATAGGTTGTAGTGCAAATAGAGCTCTGAAACTTATGAAAATCATTTTTAAAAGAAATAAAGTTCCAGGGAAATAATTTCAGAAAAAATTCCACTGATAAAAAGAAATGGTCTTGGGAAGAAAAACAAGTCCAACAATATTTTTGGAAAGTTTCCACTTGAGGTAAAAACCCACAATATTAAAGAGAAGAGGGGTTCTGAAATAAAAAGATAAATCCAGAAAATAAAAATTTAATTTCCTGGCAAAATTTTAATTAATAAAACAAGGTCAAAATTTTGGGGTGTTACAACACTACCCCCCTTAAGAAAAAATCTCGTCCTCGAGATTTGTTAAAAGCTGTTTTGAACAAACATCGCTCTTACCAAAAAAAATCATCCTACTTATGCAATGAAATGCATCTACAGTGAGAGGACAATAAGTGGTGTAAAACTACAGTGTGGAACACTGGCGCTGCGAGGAAAAATCCATGGTTGGGAAGAACGAGATATTTCTACGTTGGATACAGTAAATTTAGAATAAATTCTAAATTACTAAAATACGCTGGTCGTACCCGAGAGCACAGTGCTCCCTCTGGCTGACAGGTGGACCTGGGGCCCACTGTCGGCCTCTTCTTCTACCTCTGGCTCTCTCTTCTTCCTCTCTCTAGCATGCTTTCCCACGCTTTCTCGACCGGTGACGTCTAGCGCGTAGGGCATCTAGGCCGTACTGCGGTAGTGCGCGACGTGCTAGCTGCCGGTGCAGCGTGCACTCACCTCGCGGGCCACTGCACTGTCGGCACTGCTCGCGGATTCGCCTCCGAATCGAGCGACGAGCGGTGCTGGTGGACTTCGCCCACCGTACACCGATCTCGAGCTATAAAATGATCGCGGTGCTCCTTCTTCTTCCTCACACCTGGCCTCGCTTCTCCCTCTCATTCATTCTCCTCCATTTCTGTTTGCAGGAGCTCGAGACGAGGCTCTAATGGTGGAGGTGATGCCGGACTGGTACGTGGTCCTGATGTGCGGAGGTTTGGCGATGTTGCTGGGGTTCTCCGTGCTCTTGTGCGCGATGATCCTTGATGATCGTCGTGATGCTGCCGCTCGAGTGTTGGCTCTTCGCGGCGGCGGTGATCACGAGGATTAAGTGCGGCTTCGAGTGCTAACTGCTGACAGTGTGCTGGGGCCACTTGCACCCGAATAATTACTCACAAATCTCTCCTACTGAGACTGTGGTGTGCTCGGGTGTGAACAGTTACGTGCAAAGAGTGCACGAGGATTTGTAATTAGCGCATGAGGTCGAGTGGTTGTGGTTGTGAGTCTGCTGTTATGGTGCTGCGTGAATAAAAAAATCTATGTCGTGAAGAGGTATACACTGCAGCAACTCAGGGAAAGAAATCTCACTTCAAAATTTATCGCGGGTGAAAATTAGTTAAATCAAAATTAACAGTAGTAAAGCTACTCACATAACTGAAACAAAATATTTGATCCGTCGCACAAATTTTGGATACCACGCACAAGATACAACACATAAATAAATACTGGGATAATCAACATAGCGGTGACGTCTACAACGAAAACGGTAAATGGACAGGGTCCTGAGAAAATGTCTCTGGTACTGGGGCGCACTCCTCTTCTATCGGGGGAAGCGGATTGACTAGCCGATGAATGCGTCTCTCCTGGTCAGGCCTCAGTGGTTTGCCAATAGCGATCTGAGGATTTAAATTAGCGAGGCTCTGGAGATAACCCATTACCCGCTGAGTCAAATGCTCTTGAGCGATAACATACTGGGCGAGGTTGGCCAGTACTGGGTCTCTCTCGATTCGTCCACCGGGAAAAGATGCTACTTCTCCGGGTGCTGCACGACTCGGAAAATAGTAATACCCTCGTTCGCAGGCATAGGGTACCGCGAATCGAAGACAAGCGAGTGCTTCGTACGCAGCAGCTTCTATGGCCATATGCGGAGTCGGCATGGATTTCCCCACGAAGGAGACTTCCGTTGGGTCTTGGTTTGGGTTAGCAGGAGGGATGTGCACCACTGCCCAATATTTCGAGGTGGATGGGGTGATCCTCGATTTGAGCAACTCGTACTGGGGTGGATGGATAGCACTCATGGTACTGCAGGTAAAGTCCCACAATATTTTGACAAAACTACCCGGGGTTGCGTCTGGAGTTCTCAGATAAATACTGGGGGTCGGCATGGCAAAGAAATGGCTGTGAAGGTTGTGCACCAGATGAGGGATACTTGGCAAGGTCACGAGGTGGCCTTTTATATAGCATTGAGGCTGGGTTATTTACCGTGGTGAAGGGTAACTAGTTTGTCAGTTCTGCTCTTGGGGCCGGGGTCAATGCCACAGATACACATATCCCACAAAAGTGATGTATTACTGTGGGTGTCGTCGGGGTGGTTTTGGTAGCTGCGCCCGGAATTTAAAAATGCAATTGTACGCTAACGTATTTATGCCTGGCTACTATTTTAAAAATAGGGGCACACAAGCAGACAACATTAATTATGGTGATACAGGATCACACAATTACAAGGCGTAGAAACACTGAGGCTCGGTACTACTCGAGCGACTTAGTCTACTTCGTTCATATCTAGGCGGGCGTGCCTTGTGGACGTCGAGGCTTCTCCACGGTTTTCCCCGTCGGGATTAGCTGGATGAGGTTGAGGGGCTGCAGGGTCGGGGTAGCGATGATGACCATCGCGGGGGTTGTTGGCCACAATCCCGTTGGAGCGTGTTCCCAAAAGGCGACGAAGCACTTCTGGTGACACCAAAGTATTTTGGTCGATGGCTGGGACAGACCTCAAGGACTCGATCGGGTGTCCGAACAACACGACTGGGTTGTCGGTGTCGGGCTCATCTTCCCCTCTCGCCGGGGCTCGGCGAACCAGTTCTCCACGAGCTGCGATCAGATCAAGGGTGATTTGATCGAACAGTTCCTCTAGTGCACTTACATAGCGCACCAGATGCAACAATGCAGGATCCGTCTCGTGATCTCCGTTGGCAACCTGGGGCGGCCTACCATACCCATCACGGCTAGGGTAGTAGTAGAACGAGCGACAGTTAACTCTGGGCGACAAGTGCCGGAGTTGAACTATAGCCTCTCGAGCTGCTAGTTGGATGGCTTGTGGCTCAAAGGAAGTTGTCCTTCCAGTGAACCTGTAGGGGCGTTCTGGTGATAGACCCCTACCATAGATGTGCACAGTGGCCCAGAACTGACGGCTCTCACCGCTCATGGGTCCTTGGTACACAACATATTCTGGGGGCTCTTCTAATGCATAAGCACGACGGGTGAGGTTTGCGAGCACGGTCACAAAAACCTCCAAGGTTGGTGGTTGTGGTCTCATTGTGCACAATAGGGCCAGGCATTATGCCTCGAGTTTGGGGAAGAGGCTGTGTTGCGCTGTGTTGAGGCTAGCGTGCCCTTTTTATAGAAAAGGGGACGGAGTCATCCTTCGCACGCTTGCGAATGAGACAAATTAGGTGTCGGTAACTGGCGCGTGATCGACAGGCTAGGCTGATAGGTTGGGCACCGACTGCCAAAAGCGTCGAGGTCACTGTGTGGCTATCTTATATGAGAAGCTTGGCCGGGGTTGGGTTATGGTCTGGTGGATAGGTTAACCTAGGTTTATTGACATGGCTAAGATGGGATTAGCCAATGGTCAGCCTGGCTCTGATACCAAGTTTGTCAGGACCGGTTTTCAGGATATTAATTTCCCAGAAAATGGCCCTTGTGCTCACCAGCCCCAGGATTACTATTAGCTGATGAGGCACCAACTTGAATACAGAAATTCCAAGCAAAGTACAAAATATGTAGTACAAGACCATTGTGGCCTCTGAGTACAACAATTGGTTTCTAGTGGTTGATGGCGGAAGCAGTTTGTGGTTCATCTGCGTCTATGGGACTCCATTTCCCACAGGAACAGCTGACTAGGATAACTCCTATCTTCGCGAGGTTGCTATCATCATTGCGTAGGTTCCAGGGCTGTCATCGCAACGCTCCTCTCCATGCGAGAAATATGGCCAAGACAATAGCCAGGGACAAGCCAGTGACTACTTTTGAATGTACTCGCAAACATTATGAACACGGGTATAATATAACAAGGGATAATCATGCTCCAAAATAATCTATGATCATAACGTCTGTCACGAAATAAACGAAATCCATGATGCACGCATGCAGGAAAAATATGAATATGCAATACGGGAGTAGAAATAGAATGCACCGATCGAGTGTCTGAAGCGACGCCTCGGAAGGATAAAAAGATAAATCATGCCTCAGTCGGGCGTCTGAGCGACACCACATAAAGGGCTTATAGCTAAAAGAAATAAAAAGCATGCCACAGTCGGGCGTCTATGCGACACCACATAAAGGGGCTTGTAAATAATAGAAATAACAAGCATGCCACAGTTGGGCGTTTGAGCGACACCACATAAAGGGCTTATAAGAGAATAATCGCAGTGAGTATCCAGGAGGTAGAACCGTCCCAGGGATACTCAATAATTTCAAATAATGTAAATGGTTAGTCCACAATAATAATAATCATAATCCTCATATGTCACAGGCCATAATCAATGTTCTAGTTTAGCCGTTTCTCCTCTGAAGGCCGACACTAAACCCATCTCAGACTGTAGTCCTTACCCATGGACACGGCTATTCGAATAGATTTAACCTCTGCAGAGGGTGTACTCTTTACCCACGAGTAACGGATTCCTTTCGTCCATCGGGACTAATTCCATTTACGGTCTTTTAATCGAAAACACACCTGACCCGCACACACCAGCTTAACTTACCGGCGTCTGGAATCACCCACGACACCCGTCAAGCAAAACTCTAAGTGGGGAGGCTACAACCTCGACTTAGCATGGGATCAAATTTATATCGCGCGCTCTAAGGGGTGCCCCCCTCTCGGTCCCAACCGGAAACACCCATGCCCCCGGACCAGGTGGCATGCCTGCCGGATGCATCCGATATCTTCCACCATGGCCTCTCTGTACGGTGTGTGCTAGGAAGGGGTTGACAACTTACTGAACCGTACCCTACCTGCGGCAGGGACAAGTAGTAGTACGAGACAAGTATGGGGGTTACTGGAACAAGACTCGATCTACGGCCGACTCAGAGGGTCCAAGTATTCCTTGTATGATTAGCATAACAAATATATTTCAATCAACAGATAGAATCACCACTCATCATACATCATCATGCCATACCGGACACACTCATCTCGACGAGGAACTAGGGACAAGCTCGTGTCTACCCAAGACAGAGACTTTCCCGGCTTCCTTCCGATATGCATGATAAGCTTACGAGGATGATTACTATCACCAGCATATCCATTTCTAACGGCAAAGAATCTCATTATGCACTCACGCGTATGATCGTATCGTCACATAAAATAACGAATGCTCCATGCCAAGGTGGTGTGGTAACCGTATCAAACAACACACAAAAATATTATGCCAGGGTTCAGAATGCTTGCCTTCAAGTTGTGGAGTGGCAGGGTGCATTCCAGAACTTTCGAAAGTTTTCTCTCCTCTCGAAAAATCCTATTTTTGAAAATATTCAAATTAACACATAGTTTCAAAACAGTACAAAAACGTTGTTTGGAAAATTTTCAAATAAATACTAAAATAAACTAGACAGAATTTGAGAAACAACAGAAAAAGAATCAAGTCATTTGGACTTATATTTAAAAAGTTATAGCCAGTCAAAGTTCTGTTTTAATAAAAATCAGAAAAAGAAAACGGCTCGGGGGCTTACGCTTTCCGCTAGCGAAGGCGTACTCGGTGGAATGCGTTTCCACTTAAGCCAGCGTGGGTCAACTCGTGGGTCACTGTCAGTGGGTCCAGGGGGCCCACTGGTCAGGTTTGACCAGTCGTTCCCCCGCCTCCTTCCTCCTCTGGCCGAACAGGGGCGGGGCTACGGTGATCGACGCCGGCGAACGGCGGCTCCCCATGGGGCCCCGAGGGCAGGGATGGATCCGCCAGTCCAGGGCGGTCCTCCCCGTGGTCAAACGGCTGGCAGGGACGCAAGGAGTTGCCGGCGGCGAGCTTCGCGGCGGACGGCGTTTCAGGAGCGATTGGAGGTTTGGGCTACGGTGGCTCCCGATCGTGGTTGAGGGGTTGGGCGGCTCCGCAAGGTCATGAGGAGTCGAACGGTGGCGCTGGAAGGATGGGGGAGGCTCTGTTTGTGACGAGCGGGACCGGAGGGCGGCGGCGGCCGAACTGGCCGAAGACGGGGAAGAAGGCTTCCCGCCATCGCTTGCTGGCCGTGGGGGGCACTGTTGGGGTGCTAGGAGGTTGCCTGCGTGCCGGGACGGGCTCGGGGACTCCTATTTATAGGTGGACGAGGACGGTTCCACGGAGGCCGTGGATAAGAACGCCGGCGACCGCCGTTCTTTAGCTGTAGGACGACGTGGCGGCGAAGAGCGCGTGCCGACGAGCTTGTGGATGAGCTCGGGCTATTCCAGGGGGCAGCTGGCGCGCGCGTGTGGCTTGGGCGGCGCCGTCCATGGGTGCCGCCAAGGGAGCTTTGACGGCGGCGCTGTAGGGCGCCAGGGTGGCTTGGAGGGTTCTGGCGAGCGGGCGAGGGCAGGGCGTGGCTCTGCAGGTGAGCAAGGGCCAGGGGCGGGACGCGGCGACCCGTGCGCACGCACGTGCAAAACGCGTGCTCTGGCCGCGTCCAGCGCACGCACGCTACGTGCTCGACGTAATGTCAGGGCGTGCTAGAGGATTAGGATGGGGCTGGGGATTAGCAGGCCTGGGTTAGTGGTGGCTAGGAGACTAGTCGACCTACTAGTTTGTCCAGAGGGGCAAGATCACAGTGCAAACATAAAACTATGCCAAAGTTGTCCATGAACGCAAGGTGCTCGACAGAATGCCATGGGAATCTAGGCAATTCTTGGGGTGGCCAAAATCTCCAGATCCTAGACTCTTTAGGTGCAGGTGGTGGTGGCAAGGTTAGTTAGTCAAGACCAGAAACGTGTTAGTGCAAGGTTTTTGAGAAAGCCAATTTGGGCAGAAACTAAAGGCTATTATTGCATGGAGTAAAAATACTCCAATGGGTCCATTCTCCTGGACTTAAGGGTTTTGTAGGGAGGACTACAAGCAGGAAAAAGTTCATGGGCACTAGAGCAAAATAAATTAGGGTTGCAGTAGAAAAAGCCAAACTGGACCAGAGAGCAAAAGAGGATGATTTGCTCAAATTTTTCAAAGAACACTCCGGGTTTTTGCATGAAGTTGAATTATATACATCTACTGACATCTCCAAACACTTGGAAGGATTTTTAAAGAAATATTTAAATAGGGTGTAGTGCAAATAGAGCTCTGAAACTTATGAAAATCATTTTTAAAAGAAATAAAGTTCTAGGGAAATAATTTCAGAAACAATTCCACTGATAAAAAGAAATGGTCTCGGGAAGAAAAACAAGTCCAACAATATTTTTGGAAAGTTTCCACTTGAGGTAAAAACCCACAATATTAAAGAGAAGAGGGGTTCTGAAATAAAAAGATAAATCCAGAAAATAAAATTTTAATTTCCTGGCAAAATTTTAATTAATAAAACAAGGTCAAAATTTTGGGGTGTTACAGTAAACTCTCTTTACCTCCATAGCACGACTGAAACCTATCTTATCCAATACAAAAACTCTTGCATGGCAGGGGATACGCTAGTAGAATAGTAAAAAAATATAAGTTGAAGCGAATGAAGCAAATGTCATGCTTAATTATGAAAAAATACTTGTCGTTGTGACTTACTGTATCCACTTCGAAGTTCTCGTCTAGCTTGATGCTGAAGCGCCTATCATCATCTAGGAAGATTCCGTCGCATAGGCCGCGCTCGTCTTCATAGTATTTGCAAATACCGAAATCCTTTTCGTCGTCAGACATTTCCTATGTTCATAGTTAAAACATTAATTGAAAATCGATCGAAGACAACTACCAGGATACTCAACACACAAATCCGGGGCACTCGATATTTCCTACATATTCTGGCACAAGTCATTCCAAAATTCACGGAAAAATCCGGCATGACCTTTGCTAAAATAGGACATATCGAGCGCCTGAAATTTGCCGGAACGGAAATGAATCAACACTCCAGCAAAACATAGGCCACTCGGAGGTGTAACCTGCAAACATGACCGGCCAATTGGGCAAGCACATATCCTATTTGAGCAACACAAGATATACATTTCAAAATATCTTATCGGACACAAATTAGCATGCATTCAATAAGCAAAAGTAAATCATCTCATGCATCCGTACATCGTCGAATATTATCACTAATACATCCCGAATAGTGTCATACATATAACATCACTAATACAACTAAAACCCTAGCACACGACGGGTATCGGCGCGGGCGGTGGACACCCACAGAGAAGGAACCATCACGGAATCATAGCTCCATTCAGATCCCTGGAGAACCTGCCAGGTACTGGAGAACCTGTGCTCCAACGAAAACAAGTAGTGACGGACGTGCGCGTCCTCCTCACTAACATGGTGACGCACCACCTCCGCGGGGTCCTCGAGCCTGTGGACCGTCACTGGCCCACGCAACCGCCACCAAAGAAGGTTCGGGTCAACGACAGGCTGGATCCTCACCAACCTGCGCCCCCCGGTAGGTAGCGCCTCCCAGTACCACCCCGACGGAGCCCAGTCCCGGACATGGCCCGTCTGGTCAAGCAGGTGTCGTCCTCCGCCGACTCGACAACGAGGATGCGGGATAGGCATCGTCCACGTCGATGCGGGAAAAATTGCTTTAACTAAAAAAATAGCAACAGGTTCTTACTAACTAGTTCTATTAATTCAATTAGTTCTTAAAAAAATAAACTTACTATAAATAAAAATAAACTAGTACCTAATTAGTACCTAGTTCTTACTAACTAATGAGTACCTAGGAACTACTGCCCTAATTACTATCTAATTTGATGAACCTAGGGGTGGAAAGTGCTAGCGGATATTCCAATTATCCAACTATAAAGTGAAATAAGTGGACAAATTTTACTCGTTTTATGATTCATCTTAGAAATTTGATTCGTTTCCACCCTTACATGAACCCTAACTCATTTGAGCCGCATCCGCATCCGATTCGTTTCCACCCTTACATGAACCCTAACTAATTTGATGCAACTAAAATATAAAGAAACCCTGGGCAGAGGTAGGGGAGAGGGAGGAGCAGGCGTGCTCACCTTGGGTGCCTGCGACGAGGGAGGGGCAGGCGGCGTCGAGGTCGGGGTCGGGGCTCGGGCGTGCGGTGGATGGCGGCGTCGAGGTCGGGGTCGGGGGCGGTGTCCGGGGCGGCGTTGAGGTTGGGGCGGGGGCGGCGTTGAATCTAGGGTCGGGGTGGCGTAGAGGGTGTGCAGAGAGCGCGCGGCGGCCGACGGGCGACGGCGGCGACGAGAGTGGAGAGTTGGATTTGGGGGAAGTGGCCATGGGGAAGGACGAACCCCGTGGTTAAGTCAGAAGTAGCAGTAGCGCGTTCCAGAAAGCGCGCTACTGCTACGTTAGCTACAGCGCGTTCTGGGATACACGCTACTGCTACTCCTTTCTCTTTTTTCCCCTTTTTCATTTAGTTTTCTTCACATTTTATTTTTTCCTTTCACCTTATTCTATTTCTTTCATTTTCAATTACCTTTCTATTTGCTTTCCATTTAATTTTATATCCTTTAGCAGTAGCGAGTTTAGATTAAAACGCGCTGCTACAAAGAAAGTAGCGGCAGCGCGGTTCGATATAGATCGCTACTACTATGTGTAGCCTATCGGCTAAGCCATGGGAATTTTAGTAGTAACGTGTTTAGAACAAGGCGCGCTACTGCTAGAACTTTATCTGCAGCGCGGTTTGCACAGGCGCGCTACTGCTACTTAGCACCAGCGTGCTGTTTTGACCCGCGCTACTGCTAAAGTTCTGTGTATAAGGTTTTCCCTAGTAGTGATATTAGAGATAACTTAGCATATTAGAGCTAACTTAGATCATTTCGGAGGAAACAAAGCTAAGTGTAGGTCATTTTGGAGATGTGACATACCTGACATAGTTCACTCCTCCTTCTTCTCCTTCAACTTCTTCATCCTGATGCGCCAAGAGCGGCGACGCAGTGGGATGTGTCTTCTGCCACAATTGGCATGGTCATGTCGCCCGGCTGTGGGATCGCCGACGCCACCACCATCGCGAGGTAATTGTCAGGCACCACCACCATCGCGAGGCCATCTTCGGGTAGCACCATCACTTGGTCATCCTCAGAAACCACCATCTCTTGCCCATCATGAGCCACCACCATCTCTTGCCCATCGTTAGCCACCACCATACCTTGGCCACCGTCAGCCACCACCATCGTGAGGTCATTGTCAGATAAATTAGGCTGCACCTCCTCATCCCCACTCTACTCCTCTTCTTCCCCACTCCATTCCGGATCATCCTCGCTGCTACTTTTGCTGTAACCAGAGTCGGTGCTGCTTTGGCTATAGCCAGGGTCGCCGCTGCTGCTCCCTGTTGGGGATCGTAGCAGAATTTTAAAATTTTCTACGCATCACCAAGATCAATCTATGGAGTTATCTAGCAACGAGAGAGAGGAGTGCATCTACATACCCTTGTAGATCACGAGCGGAAGCGTTCAAGTGAACGGGGTTGATGGAGTCGTACTCGTCGTGATCCAAATCACCGATGACCAAGTGCCGAACGGACGGCACCTTCGCGTTCAACACACGTACGGAGCAGCGACGTCTCCTCCTTCTTGATCCAGCATGGGGGAAGGAGAGGTTGATGGAGATCCAGCAGCACGACGGCGTGGTGGTGGAAGTAGCGGGGATCTCGGCAGGGCTTCGCCAAGCTCAGCGAGAGGGAGAGGTGTCACGGGAGGGAGAGGGAGGCGCCAGGGGCTGTGGTACGGCTGCCCTCCCTCCCCTCCACTATATATAGGGGCCCTGGGGGGCGCCGGCCCCTGGGAGATCCAATCTCCAGGGGGGCGGCGGCCAAGGGGTGGCTTCCCCCGCCAAGCCAAGTGGGGGGCGCCCCCACCCCTAGGGTTTCCAACCTTAGGTGCATGGGAGGCCCAAGGGGGGGGGCGCACCAGCCCACCATGGGCTGGTTCCCCTCCCACTTCAGCCCATGGGGCCCTCCGGGATAGGTGGCCCCACCCGGTGAACCCCCGGGACCCTTCCGGTGGTCCCGGTACAATACAGGTAACCCCCGAAACTTTCCCGGTGGCCGAAACTGGACTTCCTATATATAATTCTTCACCTCCGGACCACTCCGGAACTCCTCGTGACATCCGGGATCTCATCCGGGACTCCGAACAACTTTCGGGTTAACACATACTAATATCTCTACAACCCTAGCGTCACCGAACCTTAAGTGTGTAGACCCTACGGGTTCGGGAGACATGCAGACATGACCGAGACGACTCTCCGGTGAATAACCAACAGTGGGATCTGGATACCCACGTTGGCTCCCACATGTTCCACGATGATCTCATCGGATGAACCACAATGTCGAGGATTCAATCAATCCCATATACAATTCCCATTGTCAATCGGTATGTTACTTGCCCGAGTTTCGATCGTCGGTATCGCAATACCTCGTTCAATCTCGTTACCGGCAAGTCACTTTACTCGTACCGTAATGCATGATCCCGTGACCAAACACTTGGTTACATTGAGCTCATTATGATGATGCATTACCGAGTGGGCCCAGAGATACCTCTCCGTCATACGGAGTGACAAATCCCAGTCTCGATTCATGCCAACCCAACAGACACTTTCGGAGATACCTGTAGTGCACCTTTATAGCCACCCAGTTACGTTGTGACGTTTGGTACACCCAAAGCACTCCTACGGCATCCGGGAGTTAGACGACCTCATGGTCTAAGGAAATGATACTTGACATTGGAAAAGCTCTAGCAAACGAACTACACGATCTTTGTGCTATGCTAAGGATTGGGTCTTGTCCATCACATCATTCTCCTAATGATGTGATCCCGTTATCAATGACATCCAATGTCCATAGTCAGGAAACCATGACTATCTGTTGATCAACGAGCTAGTCAACTAGAGGCTCACTAGGGACATGTTGTGGTCTATGTATTCACACATGCATTACGATTTCCGGATAACACAATTATAGCATGAACAATAGACAATTATCATGAACAAAGAAATATAATAATAACTATTTTATTATTGCCTCTAGGGCATATTTCCAACAGTCTCCCACTTGCACTAGAGTCAATAATCTAGTTACATTGTGATGAACTGAACACCCATAGAGTTCTGGTGTTGATCATGTTTTTCTCTAGGGAGAGGTTTAGTCAACGGATCTGCTACATTCAGGTCCGTATGTACTTTACAAATATCTATGTCTCCATTTTGAACACTTTCATGAATGGAGTTGAAGCGACGCTTGATCTGCCTGGTCTTCCTGTGAAACCTGGGCTCCTTGGCAAGGGCAATAGCTCCAGTGTTGTCACAGAAGAGAGTCATCGGGACCGACACATTGGGAAACACCCCTAGGTCGGTAATGAACTCCTTTATCCAGATTGCTTCGTGTGCTGCCTCTGAGGCCGCCATGTACTCTGCTTCACATGTAGATCCCGCCACGACGCTTTGCTTGCAACTGCACCAGCTTACTGCCCCACCATTCAAAATATACACGTATCCGGTTTGTGACTTAGAGTCATCCAGATCTTTGTCGAAGCTAGCATCGACGTAACCCTTTACGACGAGCTCTTCGTCACCTCCATATACGAGAAACATATCCTTAGTCCTTTTCAGGTACTTCAGGATATTCTTGACCACTATCCAGTGTTCCATGCCGGGATTACTTTGGTACCTTCCTACCAAACTTACGGCAAGGTTTACATCAGGTCTGGTACACAGCATGGCATACATAATAGACCCTATGGCCGAGGCATAGGGGACGACATTCATCTTTTCTCTATCTTCTGCCGTGGTCGGGCATTGAGCCGTGCTCAATTGCACACCTTGCAATACAGGCAAGAACCCCTTCTTGGACTGATCCATATTGAACTTCTTCAATATCTTGTCAAGGTACGTACTCTGTGAAAGACCAATGAGGCGTCTTGATCTATCTCTATAGATCTTGATGCCTAATATATATAAGCAGCTTCTCCAAGGTTCTTCGTTGAAAAACACTTAGTCAAATAGGCCTTTATACTTTCCAAGAATTCTATATCATTTCCCATCAATAGTATGTCATCTACATATAATATGAGAAATGCTACAGAGCTCCCACTCACTTTCTTGTAAACACAGGCTTCTCCATAAGTCTGTGTAAACCCAAACGCTTTGATCATCTCATCAAATCGAATGTTCCAACTCCGAGATGCTTGCACCAGCCCATAGATAGAGCGCTGGAGCTTGCATACCTTGTTAGCATTCTTAGGATCGACAAAACCTTCCGGCTGTATCATATACAGTTCTTCCTTAAGATGGCCGTTAAGGAATGCCGTTTTGACGTTCATTTTCCATATCTCATAATCATAGTATGCGGCAATTGCTAACATGATTCGGACGGACTTCAGCTTCGCTACGGGTGAGAAAGTCCCATCGTAGTCAACCCCTTGAACTTGTCAATAACCCTTAGCGACAAGTCGAGCCTTATAGATGGTCACATTACCATCCACGTCTGTCTTCTTCTTAAAGATCCATTTATTTTCTATAGCTCGCCAATCATCGGGCAAGTCTGTCAAAGTCCATACTTCGTTTTCATACATGGATCCTATCTCGGATTTCATGGCTTCTAGCCATTTGTCGGAATCTGGGCCCGCCATTGCTTCTTCATAGTTCGAAGGTTCACCGTTGTCTAAGAACATGATTTCCAAGACAGGGTTGCCATACCACTCTGGCGCGGAACGTGTCCTTGTGGACCTACGAAGTTCAGTAGGAGCTTGATCCGAAGTACCTTGATCATCATCATCATTAACTTCCTCTCTAGTCGGTGCATGCACCACAGGAACATTTTCCTGAGCTGCGCTACATTTCGGTTCAAGAGGCAGTACTTCATCAAGTTCCACTTTCCTCTCACTCACTTCTTTCGAGAGAAACTCTTTCTCCAGAAAGGACCCGTTCTTGGCAACAAAGATCTTGCCTTCGGATCTGAGGTAGAAGGTATACCCAATGGTTTCCTTAGGGTATCCTATGAAGACGCATTTCTCCGACTTGGGTTCGAGCTTTTCAGGTTGAAGTTTCTTGACATAAGCATCGCATCCCCAAACTTTTAGAAATGACAACTTAGGTTTCTTTCCAAACCATAATTCATACGGTGTCGTCTCAACGGATTTCGACGGAGCCCTATTTAAAGTGAATGCGGCAGTCTCTAAAGCATAGCCCCAAAATGAGAGCGGTAGATCGGTAAGAGACATCATAGATCGCACCATATCTAATAGAGTGCGATTACGACGTTCGGACACACCATTTCGCTGAGGTGTTCCAGGTGGCGTGAGTTGTGAAACTATTCCACATTTCCTTAAGTGCGTACCAAATTCGTGACTTAAATATTCTCCCCCATGATCTGATCGTAAGAACTTTATCTTTCTATCACGTTGATTCTCAACCTCACTCTGAAATTCCTTGAACTTTTCAAAGGTCTCAGACTTGTGTTTCATTAGGTAGACATACCCATATCTACTCAAGTCATCAGTGAGAGTGAGAACATAACGATAGCCACCGCGAGCCTCAACACTCATTGGACCGCACACATCAGTATGTATGATTTCTAATAAGTTGGTTGCTCGCTCCATTGTTCCGGAGAACGGAGTCTTGGTCATTTTGCCCATGAGGCATGGTTCGCATGTGTCAAATGATCCATAGTCGAGAGACTCTAAAAGTCCATCAGCATGGAGCTTCTTCATGCGCTTGACACCAATGTGACCAAGGCGGCAGTGCCACAAGTATGTGGGACTATCGTTATCAACTTTACATCTTTTGGTATTCACACTATGAATATGTGTAACATCACGTTCGAGATTCATTAAGAATAAACCATTGACCAGCGGGGCATGACCATAAAACATATCTCTCATATAAATAGAACAACCATTATTCTCGGATTTAAATGAGTAGCCATCTCAAATTAAAGGAGATCCTGATACAATGTTCATGCTCAAAGCTGGCACTAAATAACAATTATTGAGGTTTAAGACTAATCCCGTAGGTAAATGTAGAGGTAGCGTGCCGACAGCGATCACATCGACCTTGGAACCATTTCCAACGCGCATCGTCACCTCGTCCTTCGCCAGTCTCCGCTTATTCCGCAGCTCCTGTTTTGAGTTACAAATATGAGCAACAGCACCGGTATCAAATACCCAGGAGCTACTACGAGTACTGGTAAGGTACACATCAATTACATGTATATCACATATACCTTTGGCGTTGCCGGCCTTCTTGTCCGCTAAGTATTTGGGGCAGTTCCGCTTCCAGTGACCACTTCCCTTGCAATAAAAGCACTCAGTCTCAGGCTTGGGTCCATTCTTTCGCTTCTTCCCAGCAACTGGCTTACCGGGCGCGGCAACTCCCTTGCCGTCCTTCTTGAAGTTCTTCTTACCCTTGCCTTTCTTGAACTTAGTGGTTTTATTCACCATCAACACTTGATGTTCCTTTTTGATCTCCACCTCCGCTGATTTCAGCATTGAATATACCTCAGGAATGGTCTTTTCAATCCCCTGCATATTGAAGTTCATCACAAAGCCCTTGTAGCTCGGTGGAAGCGACTGAAGGATTCTGTCAATGACCGCGTCATCCGGGAGATTAACTCCCAGCTGAGTCAAGCGGTTGTGCAACCCAGACATTTTGAGTATGTGCTCACTGACAGAACTGTTTTCCTCCATCTTACAACTGAAGAACTTGGCGGAGACTTCATATCTCTCGACCTGGGCATGAGCTTGGAAAACCATTTTCAGCTCTTCGAACATCTCATATGCTCCGTGTTGCTCAAAACGCTTTTGGAGCCCCGGTTCTAAGCTGTAAAGCATGCCGCACTGAACGAGGGAGTAATCATCAGCACGCTGCTGCCAAGCATTCATAATGTCTTGGTTCTCTGGGATGGGTGCGTCACCTAGAGGTGCTTCTAGGACATAATCTTTCTTGGCAGCTATGAGGATGATCCTCAGGTTTCGGACCCATTCCGTATAGTTGCTGCCATCATCTTTTAGCTTGGTTTTCTCTAGGAACGCATTGAAGTTGAGGGCAACGTGGGCCATTTGATCTACAAGACATATTGTAAAGATTTTAGACTAAGTTCATGATAATTAAGTTCATCTAATCAAATTATTCAATGAACTCCCACTCAGATAGACATCCCTCTAGTCATCTAAGTGTAACATGATCCGAGTCAACTTGGCTGTGTCCGATCATCACGTGAGACGGACTAGTCAACATCGGTGAACATCTTCATGTTGATCGTATCTTCTATACGACTCATGCTCGACCTTTCGGTCTTCCGTGTTCCTAGGCCATGTCTGTACATGCTAGGCTCATCAAGTCAACCGAAGTGTATTGCGTGTGTAAATCTGGCTTACACCCGTTGTATGCGAACATTAGAATCTATCACACCCATGTTGGAAATATGCCCTAGAGGCAATAATAAATGGTTATTATTGTATTTCTTTGTTCATGGTAATTGTCTATTGTTCATGCTATAATTGTGTTATCCGGAAATCGTAATACATGTGTGAATACATAGACCACAACGTGTCCCTAGTAAGCCTCTAGTTGACTAGCTCGTTGATCAATAGATAGTCATGGTTTCCTGACTATGGACATTGGATGTCGTTGATAACGGGATCACATCATTAGGAGAATGATGTGATGGACAAGACCCAATCCTAAGCATAGCATAAAAGATCGTGTAGTTTCGTTTGCTAGAGCTTTTCCAATGTCAAGTATCTTTTCCTTAGACCATGAGATCGTGCAACTCTCGGATACCGTAGGAGTGCTTTGGGTGCACCAAACGTCACAACGTAACTGGGTGACTATAAAGGTACACTACGGGTATCTCTGAAAGTGTCTGTTGGGTTGGCACGGATCGAGACTGGGATTTGTCACTCCGTATGACGGAGAGGTATCTCTGGGCCCACTCGGTAATGCATCATCATAATAAGCTCAATGTGACTAAGGCGTTAGTCACGAGATCATGCATTGCGGTACGAGTAAATAGACTTGCCGGTAACGAGATTGAACAAGGTATTGGGATACCGACGATCGAATCTAGGGCAAGTAACATACCGATTGACAAAGGGAATTGTATACGGGATTGATTGAATCCTCGACATCGTGGTTCATCCGATGAGATCATCGTGGAACTTGTGGGAGCCAACATGGGTATCCAGATTCCGCTGTTGGTTATTGACCGGAGAGGCGTCTCGGTCATGTCTGCATGTCTCCCGAACCCGTAGGGTCTGCACACTTAAGGTTCGGTGACGCTAGGGTTGTAGAGATATGAGTATGCGGAAATCCGAAAGTTGTTCAGAGTCCCGGATGAGATCCCGGACGTCACGAGGAGTTCCGGAATGGTCCGGAGGTGAAGAATTATATATAGGAAGTCAAGTTTCGGCCACCGGGAAAGTTTCGGGGGTTACCGGTATTGTACCGGGACCACCGGAAGGGTCCCGGTGGTCCACCGGGTGGGGCCACCTATCCCGGAGGGCCCCGTGGGCTGAAGTGGGAAGGGAACCAGCCCCTAGTGGGCTGGGCGCCCCCCATGGGCCTCCCCCCTGCGCCTAGGGTTGGAAACCCTAGGGTGGGGGCGCCCCACTTGCCTTGGGGGGCAAGTCTCCCCCCTTGGCCGCCGCCCCCTCCCTTGATGGGATCTTGGCCAGTGCCCCCCCTCCCAGGGGGCCTATATAAAGGGGGGGGAGGGAGGGCAGTAGTATTACAGCCTTGGGCGCCTCCCTCCTCCCCTGCTACACCTCTCCCTCTCGCAGAAGCTCGGCGAAGCCCTGCCGAGACCCGCTACATCCACCACCACGCCGTCGTGCTGCTGGATCTCCATCAACCTCTCCTTCCCCTTGCTGGATCAAGAAAGAGGAGACGTCGCTGCACCGTACGTGTGTTGAACGCGGAGGTGCCGTCCGTTCGGCACTCGGTCATCGGTGATTTGAATCACGGCGAGTACGACTCCGTCATCCACGTTCATTGGAACGCTTCCGCTCGCGATCTACAAGGGTATGTAGATGCACTCCTTTCCCCTCGTTTCTAGTATACTCCATAGATGGATCTTGGTGAGCGTAGGAAAATTTTAAAATTATGCTACGATTCCCAACAACCCGATCATCACGTGGTGCTTCGAAACAACGAACCTTCGCAACGGTGCATAGTTAGGGGGAACACTTTCTTGAAATTATTATAAGTGATCATCTTACTTACTACCGTCGTACAAAGCAAATAAGAAGAAAAACATGATAAACATCACATGCAATCAAATAGTGACATGATATGGCCAGTATCATATTGCTCCTTTGATCTCCATCTTCGGGGCGCCATGATCATCTTCGTCACCGGCATGACACCATGATCTCCATCATCATGATCTCCATCGTCGTGTCTTCATAAATTTGTCACGCCAACGATTACTTCTACTTCTATGGCTAACGTGTTTAGCAATAAAGTAAAGTAATTTACATGGCGTTATTCAATGACACGCAGGTCATACAAAAAATAAAGACAACTCCTATGGCTCCTGCCGGTTGTCATACTCATCGACATGCAAGTCGTGATTCCTATTACAAGAACATGATCAATCTCATACATCACATATATTTCATTCATCACATCCTTTTGACCATATCACATCACAAGGCATATGCTGCAAAAAACAAGTTAGACGTCCTCTAATTGTTGTTGCATGTTTTTACGTGGCTTCTATAGGTTTCTAGCAAGAACATTTCTTACCTACGTAAAACCACAACGTGATATGCCAATTTCTATTTACCCTTCATAAGGACCCTTTTCATCGAATCCGATCCGACTAAAGTGGGAGAGACAGACACCCGCTAGCCACCTTATGCAACTAGTGCATGTCAGTCGGTGGAACCTGTCTCACGTAAGCGTACGTGTAAGGTCGATCCGGGCCGCTTCATCCCACAATGCCACCGAATCAAGATAAGACTAGTAACGGCAAGTAAATTGACAATATCGACGCCCACAACTGCTTTGTGTTCTACTCGTGCATAGAAACTACGCATAGACCTAGCTCTGATACCACTGTTGGGGATCGTAGCAGAATTTTAAAATTTTCTACGCATCACCAAGATCAATCTATGGAGTTATCTAGCAACGAGAGAGAGGAGTGCATCTACATACCCTTGTAGATCGCGAGCGGAAGCGTTCAAGTGAAAGGGGTTGATGGAGTCGTACTCGTCGTGATCCAAATCACCGATGACCGAGCGCCGAACGGACGGCACCTTCGCGTTCAACACACGTATGGAGCAGCGATGTCTCCTCCTTCTTGATCCAGCAAGGGGGAAGGAGAGGTTGATGGAGATCCAGTAGCACGACGGCGTGGTGGTGGAAGTAGCGGGGATCTCGACAGGGCTTCGCCAAGCTCAGCGAGAGGGAGAGGTGTCACGGGAGGGAGAGGGAGGCGCCAGGGGCTGTGGTACGGCTGCCCTCCCTCCCCTCCACTATATATAGGGGCCCTGGGGGGGCGCCGGCACCTGGGAGATCCAATCTCCAGGGGGGGCGGCCAAGGGGTGGCTTCCCCCCAAGCCAAGTGGGGGGCTCCCCCACCCCTAGGGTTTCCAACCCTAGGCACAGGGGAGGCCCAAGGGGGGGCGCACCAGCCCACCAGGGGCTGGTTCCCCTCCCACTTCAGCCCATGGGGCCCTCCGGGATAGGTGGCCCCACACGGTGGACTCCCGGGACCCTTCCGGTGGTCCCGGTACAATACCGGTGACCCCCGAAACTTTCCCGGTGGCCGAAACTGGACTTCCTATATATAATTCTTCACCTCCGGACCACTCCGAAACTCCTCGTGACGTCCGGGATCTCATCCGGGACTCCGAACAACTTTCGGGTTACCGCATACTAATATCTCTACAACCCTAGCGTCACCGAACCTTAAGTGTGTAGACCCTATGGGTTCGGGAGACATGGAGACATGACCGAGACGACTCTCCGGTCAATAACCAACAGCGGGATCTGGATACCCATGTTGGCTCCCACATGTTCCACGATGATCTCATCGGATGAACCACGATGTCGAGGATTCAATCAATCCCGTATACAATTCCCTTTGTCAATCGGTGCGTTACTTGCCCAAGATGCGATCGTCGGTATCCCAATACCTCGTTCAATCTCATTACCGGCAAGTCACTTTACTTGTACCGTAATGCATGATCCTGTGACCAACCACTTGGTCACTTTGAGCTCATTATGATGATGCATTACCGAGTGGGCCCAGAGATACCTCTCCGTCATACGGAGTGACAATCCCCAGTCTCGATCCGTGTCAACCCAACAGACACTTTCAGAGATACCTGTAGTGTACCTTTATAGTCACCCAGTTACGTTGTGACGTTTGGTACACCCAAAGCACTCCTACGGCATCCGGGAGTTACACGACCTCATGGTCTAAGGAAATGATACTTGACATTGGAAAAGCTCTAGCAAACGAACTACACGATCTTTGTGCTATGCTTAGGATTGGGTCTTGTCCATCACATCATTCTCATAATGATGTGATCCCGTTATCAATGACATCCAATGTCCATAGTCAGGAAACCATGACTATCTGTTGATCAACGAGCTAGTCAACTAGAGGCTCACTAGGGACATGTTGTGGTCTATGTATTCACACATGCATTACGATTTCCGGATAACACAATTATAGCATGAACAATAGACAATTATCATGAACAAAGAAATATAATAATAACCATTTTATTGTTGCCTCTAGGGCATATTTCCAACACTCCCATTGCCTGACCAAATGCAACAATGACCGTTAACAATCGATGTGAGACAAAGCCAAATGTAGAGGAATAAGAGGCAGAACGTAATGGCATCATCGTCGTCCTGATAGCGCATGCGGCACATAGTCGTGTTGAACACCTACACGATGAGTATGGCGTCGCCGTCATACCTAAAGAAAAGGAAGTACCCGTGCCGCAGGTCGTAGGCACGATAGAAATGCTCCCAGCCACGACACAGGTACATGTGGCCGTACCTGATCACCAGCTGCACGTACCAATGCCTGCGAAGCCCACTGCCAGCCTGTCGCAGCTTCACATTCTTTGGCCGATGGCCGTCCAGCATCTTCATGAAAGTGTCAGGCAGCCTCTGCAGCATGGGACAAGGAGTGATGTAGCAAACAGCAGAGTTATCATAAAGAGATGGGTGAAGGGGAGATCTCTCCTTTTACATGCCAGCCTCCTGGATGAATTCTCAAGTATGATACTGAAGAACTCGAAAGCATCCAACTCGTACTCCAATGTGTGTGGCACCCCGGCTCAGAGCAACCGGTTTACCTTGCATTGCCAGCCCAGAGACCTTCTCTTCTGGCAACACACACCAACATGGTACAGAAAACAACCGCTTTATTCATGCTAGCGGAGCATAGTTTATATTACAACAGTTAGCGAGGCCAAGCGGCACACACGGTGTGGCTGAACAATATGTACATTATTTAGTGAACATAAAGGGGCCTCGATCATGACAACT
The DNA here is from genome assembly GCF_018294505.1 of Triticum aestivum. Taxonomy (NCBI): domain Eukaryota; kingdom Viridiplantae; phylum Streptophyta; class Magnoliopsida; order Poales; family Poaceae; genus Triticum; species Triticum aestivum. Next base: position 106,045,769 of record NC_057799.1, on the reverse strand, counting down.
ACTTGGCAGTGGAACAACGTCGTAGCGGGACTCCATAGCACAAGGACACCAATGTCGACACGGTCTAGACTCGGACAGCACTCCTTTCCAACGAGACTTTCCTGAAATCTGGCATGACACGCTAGGTCAGTACATTGAATGTACTTGCAAGCTCACAATAAGCATAAACATAATGGCAGACAATATCATGATATTTAACCAATTAAGCAACAATGCAACCATATATCCAACATGTTGTGACTATGCTCAACTAGTACTCATTCTCCAGACTTGCTTACCAGAGGTGATCAATAAACATGATAATTCCAAAAACACACTCGTGATTCTTACGGCGATCACAACCCGACCAACTCGTGGCCCGTGATCCTTACGGCGATCACAACCCGACCAACTCGTGGCCCGTGATCCTTACGGCGATCACAACCGGACCAACTTGTGGCCCGTGATCCTTACGGCGATCACAACCCGACCAACTCGTGGCCCGACTTAACACGATGGCCTCCCTGCCATCCTCAGTACAACTTAGTGTGCATATTTTATTAAGTGTTGACCCATGGTGTACCCTACTTTCGAGCGTGTCCGTAACCGTGGTCTCGGCTATCGATAGATTAAAAACACTCTGCAGAGGTTAGTACACTGTAGCCACACTACGGAACCCATGGCCTCGCACTCCCATTCGGGTGGACCAACAGCGTTCCGACGAAACCATTTCATTGTCATGACACTCTCCTGGCCCTTCCGACTCAGACCCCAACGGGCTAGTCCTGGGTGGCCCTGTGTCTACCTCCAGACACCTCGACCACCGTCGTGGCCACGATCCACTCTGGGACCTAGTACCAAAACTTAACTTAACAACGGGCTCACAAGGTTATGCTTGCCTACCGGGCCAGGGTACAGCATGCCCATAACCTTCCCTAAATGGAGGCACCGACCAGAGGCACGACAATGAAACGCATTAAGGCCATCCCATACCAGCAAATGTGGTTGCACTGGGAAAGACTCGTTTCAGCGGCACCATGACCCGGTCAACAACATATTCAAGTTGAGTTATTAATCAGGTTCAACTTAATGTGAAAATAACCGGCGTCATAATGCCATACTATGCATCACTTAACATATGCACCACATAACCATGCAAACAACTGAATCAACCACGCTCCTACGGAGCCATCATCAACTCATGCTTCTACTCTGGTTAAGATCACACCTCACTTATACCAGAATCATTACTAGCAATCTCATCATTTTTCATCATGCAAAAATATTAATTAAACTAATTACCCAACTCTGTGATCATAATATTTATTCATCTCATGCAACTAACTTCTCCTTAGCTTATCAACAAGATTCACTTCAAACATTCTGTAGTTCAAGTATTTTAACATGACAAACAGTTAACAGAGTATAGTCATATAAATAATTTAAAATGCATAAATACTCATAAGTTCAAGTAAGAAAATCACAAATATTGAAGTGGCACCATGAAAATGTTACTGTGGCTTGCCTTAGTACTGATGAGGTTCACAAAGCTCCTGGTGATCCTCAAGATAAGCTGGTTGTGCTGAAAATATTCAAGACCACAAAAAGAAAATATCAAGAAACCTTCTGAAAATTGCCAGAAAATCTAGACAGCAAGGAAAAATCCCATCTTTGAGTGCTGTTAGATTTTTGGACACAGAAAACGATGCAAAAGAATCAATGCATTTGGACTTTCAGATAAAAAGTTATGGCCATTTGAAGTCTCCTGGAATTTAAATGGATTTGAAATAATAAAACAGAGGGGGTGACGTCGAAAGTGTAAACTCCCGGGGTGCCACCACTCATACCGCTTCGCGCGCGTAATGAGTGGCTGACTAGCGGGCCCCGCTAGTCAGGCCGGAGGGAGGGCAGAGGGAAACAGAGGGGCACGACGCTTCGCCGGAGCTCACGCCGGCGGTGAGGCTTCTTGGAGGCAAATGAGAGGGAGGGATCGATGGAGAAGACGATTGCGCACCTGCCCGTACCCGTAGCATAGCTAACGGTGGCCGGACGAAGTCGGATTTGACCTCTCCAACGGCGACTGAGGGCGGAGATTGCCAGAGTTGAAGAAGACGGCGGCTTGGGGCGGCTCCAGGGGCTCCGGCTAGGTGGGTTGGCTTCACGGAGGAGAGGCGGAGGCCCTGGCGGGGTTGCCTTGGCTTGGGAGGGGCCGGAGCTGCGGGAACGATCCAGAGGGGATCGCCGGCGAGCTCAGCTCCTGGACGGCAGCCCGCGGCCTGCCCGGCCGGGCTGCGGCTTCTACTGGCTCTAGGAGGGAGTGGGAGAGGCTAAGGTGCTCCAAGAGGCTGCGGAGGGGCTGCTTCTATAGGCGGGGCGACGAGGACGGCTCGGTCTCCGCCGGAGGACACCTGTCCCTGGCGCCCGGGGACGAACGGTGCCAGAGAGCGTTGGAGAAGGCGACGGAGGTCACGCAAGCACTGTACGCGGGCGCGGACGAGCACAGGAGCGAGGGGGCAAGAGACGAACACAATGCGCGCGCACTGTGCCGTTGGCCGGACCGTGCCCGTGCTCGCTGCGGCGAGCTCCGGCGTCGGCGAGCGCCAGGGGGGAGTTAAGTAGGTGGAGACGAGGAGGGTGGCGATGAGTGGCACGCTCTGGCCGGCCGAGCAGCGAGCACGCGCTCAACAGAGGCGCTGGCGACGCGCAGAGCGCGCGTATTGCATGCCAGCACGCTCGGATGAACGCGGTCACCGCGTGGACCGTGACATCAGGCCACCCTACGCACTAACAAAGATGTCTCGCGTGTAGTCCCTAGTAAACTGAGATTTTACCACGGTTTGGTTTGGTTCCAGGTGCAGTAGAAGTAAAATGGTGTTGTTGACAAGTTACTGGACAGTAACTTTGGGGAGTTATTGTGGTCAAACAACTGGGATTCAAGGGCTGACCTTTGGGGTTTTACTATCTCTTACTAAGGTAAATAAGCTCAGAGAAAACCAGCTACAATGGAGCTAGTAAAAAGGTAGTTGCTGTAGAAACTACCATTTCAGCCCAGAAGTGACTTTATTTTCTGTAGCCAAAATATTCCAAAGAGTGGTGAAATATATTTGTTCAGAAAGGTGCCCTAGGGTCCAAAGAATAATTGGGATTTTTCTCAGGATTTTTGGGGAAAGAAAAATTAGGGTTGCTTTGGAGCTCAATGAGTTAGCTATGGTTTAGGAGGCCAAAATGAATATTTTCATTTAAGAAAAATATTCCAAGCAATATTGTTGGGTTGGCCGGGGGCGAATGATGGTTGTGAGGAGGAGAGGGAGCACTTGGGTGAAAATCAAGGGATACCCAAGTGGTTAAGTCCAAATGAAATGATCCCAAACTCCAAATCCAAAATCAACTCAACTGAAAATCAAGCCAAGAAAAGAGGGCAAAAACCAAGTTGTCACAGTGTGGCAGAGCGCAGCCTGCGGTGGCAGCCTTCCCCCATCTCTGATAAGCAGCAGAAAAGACCAATTAGTAATGCTCATGTTTCAAATTGATCATAGACAAGTTGATCATAGGTACATTAGAAGTAATATTGTGGTCATCACTAAAATATCATTAGAGGATAAATGCACTTTCATCAACTAGCTCGTGACTATTTATGAATCGACCGAGCTCAATATCCACCGTCATTTACCTCCAATAGATATGAGCTACGTTTTCTTAGTTTTATCAAGATTTTTTGTTTTGTTTTGGAGTACTTCAAATGTAGGACATATATATTAAGTTCCAGTAAGAGAAGACTTTGGTCAAGAATTATTTTATCACTGTGGGGTTTATAGGATAAAAACTCACATTTATTAGTAAGTACTAAGTATCGACAAAAGAAAAGCCAATGATACCAATTTCATGCCATATAAACCACATATTGACATATAAGCCACACACATGTTATGATTACACTATATCATGAACGTTTCTTCAACGTTAAACAAGGATTATATATATTTAGTGAGTCAAGATAAACGCAAGCATCTGATAAATTTTACAATCATTTGTCCACTTGGGCAGAGACAGGCAACAGCCCGAAGGGTTCATCCAGGATCTAATACATGAATGTTCCTCACAAAAGTTAAACAAGGATTATAACTACTTGTCAAGCCAGTTAAACACAAGCAGTTGAGAAAGTTTACAGTCACTTAACCTAGGAGATGCAACTGCCCTAATGCCTCGCCCAAGATCTAATACAATAACTCGCCAGGGCATGAAAAAATCAGGAGGAAAGCATCATGCACAATAGCTCTTTTAACAGAACTAAAACCTGAAACGGCGGACTAATTTAGCACATCAACAAACAGATGAACAACTCCATTCCTAAGCATCTTCTACACCACATATGGCCACCGACGAACCTAAACCACCACTAAATTCGCACCAAGAACAGGAACAAATCGTGACTACTGGTAGCAGGAAAACACGCGTTCAGCCTCCAAATCAAAGCACAGCACGGCGCGATCCCACAAAGACTAGACTAGCATGAGGCGGCCAGGGTAAACCATGTTGGAAAGAAATAGAGGAAGGGGGAATTTTTCGCCGTACCTTGCTTCGACATCTTGGAAGATGGGCGGTACCCGGCGCCGGCGGTGGAGGGGGAAGGACGGCACCGAGGCCGCCGGGGTGGAGGAGGGGGGTGCCGCTGCAATGGGGGTCGCATGGGTCGGTGGTGGCTCAGGCACGGGAGGGGGTGGCGCGGGGCAGAGGAGGGATCGCCGGGGCGACGGGGGCGGCACGGCGATGGGTGTGGCACGGGGCTGTGGCAGCACGGGGGCGGGGTGGCACGGGGCGGCGGCGGCTCGGGGGCGGGACACAGACAGAGGGGACAGAGAGATGGGTCCACGGGCGTCGTTGACATTTTGTTAGGGCACGGTTCCTTGCCGTCTGCTAGCAAACGGCGAAGAGCCTTGCTAGCGGACGTAAGTTTGGCCATTTCTTTGCCGTCTGCCAGCGGACGGCAAAGAAGTTTTGTCGTCAGCTGACAGACGTCAAAGAAAGTGTCCGTTAGGCGGTCCTCGCTAGTGGGCCACCCACACTCTATGCCGTCTACCAGCTGACGGCAAATCTTCTATGCCGTCTGCTGGCAAACGGCAAAGAGCTGGCTGACGGCAAACATGACCTTTGCCGTCAGCTCATTCTTTGTCGTCAGTTTTCTTCAAGCTGATGGCAAAGACATTCTTTGCCATCAGCCAGCTGACGGCAAAGAGCTGGCTGACGGCAAAGATCCTGATTCCAGTAGTGAGTGGCTCGCCAATGTCGTCATGGTCCCTAAGAAAGATGATTCACTTTGTATGTGCGTTGACTTCAAGCATATCAATCAGGCATGCCCGAAAGATCATTTTCCTCTCCCCCGCATCGATCAGATAGTTGAGTCAGCGGGGTGTCAGCATTTATCCTTCTTGGATGCGTATTCCGGGTACCATCATATCTGTCTGTATGGGCCTGATGAAATAAAAACAGCCTTCATCACCCCATTCGGGTGTTTTTGCTATGTTACCATGCCTTTTGGTCTGAAGAATGCTAGAGCCACATTCATGTGCATGATATAGAAGTGTCTGCTCACTCAAATCAGTCAGAACGTGGAAGCATACATGGATGATATCGTGGTCAAGTCACGCAAGAGTTCCGACCTGCTGACTGACCTCGCTGAAACCTTCGCCAACTTCAGAAGATATGACATCAAGTTTAATCCATCCAAGTGCACATTCGGGGTTCCAGGTGGGAAGCTTCTCGGTTTCTTTTTTCCGAACGAGGAATCAACGCAAACCTAGAAAAGATTGGAGCGATCGTCCGAATGAAGTGCCCTTTGCACATGCATGATGTTCAAAAGCTTACAGGTTGTTTAGCTGCACTAAGTCGATTAATTTCTCGCCTCGGTGAAAAGGCATTGTCTCTTTACCGATTGATGAATTTTTTTGATACATTTGAGTGGAGTCCTGAAGCTGAAGCAGCATTTGTAGAACTCAAAGCCCTGCTTTCCAACTAGCCCGTGCTTGCTGCTCTAGTCAGCAAAGAGCCTCTATTGTTGTATATTGCAGCCACTGGACAAGTTCTCAGTACAGTGCTCACAGTCGAGCGGGAAGAAGAAGGCAAAGCCTATAAAGTTCAACGCCTAGTGTATTACATTTTTGAAGTTTTGACTCCGTCCAAGCAAAGGTATCCGCACTACCAGAAGCTTGTCTATGGGATCTATATGACAACGAAGAAAGTTGCACATTACTTTGCAAATCACGTGGTTTCAGTCATCAGTGATGCTCCATTGTCAGAAATTTTGAACAATTGAGACACAACTGGTCGAGTGGCTAAGTGGGGTATTGAACTCCTTCCTCTTGATATCAAGTTCAAAGCAAAGAAGGCTATTAAGTCTCAGGCAATTGCAGATTTCTTGGCCGAGTGAATTGAGCAACAACAACCGACTCAAGTCCACTCGGAACACAAGACCATGTTCTTTGAAGGATCCAAGATGTTGAATGGTTCTGGTGCTAGAGTGGTTCTGGTATCTCCGAGAGGCGACAAGCTCAGTTATGTGTTGCAGATTCACTTTGATTCTTCCAACAATGAAGCTGAGTACGAAGCGCTTTTATATGGGTTGCGTATGGCCATTTCACTCGGTGTCCATCGCCTAATGGTCTGCGGTGACTCAAATCTGGTAGTGAATCAAGTGATGAAAGAATGGGATATCAGGAGCCTAGCCATGACAGGATAGCAATGCAGTGAGGAAGTTTGAAGGGTTAGAGCTCCACCGCATACCCCGACTCAAGAATCAGGCTGCTGATGATCTAGCTAAAATATGTTCCACTCGGAAGCCTATTCCCAGTAATGTGTTCTTGGAGCATCTCTACACCCTGTCAGTGCAAGAAGATCCCTTTACAGAGGAGCCCCCACAACCGATAAGTTCAATTAATCCGACTGAAGTTGAAGTCCCAGCAGTTGTCGACCTAATCATGGAGGCTTTGGTGATCATCCCCGACTGGACAGTGTTGTACATTGCATACCTGCTTAGGCAAGAGCTCCCAGAGGATGAGGATGAAGCTCGTCAGATCATTCACAGATCCAAAGCCTTCACAGTGCTAGGTGATCAACTTTACAGAGAAAGTATGACTGGTGTAGCTCAGCGGTGCATTACTCCAGAAGAGGGTCGACTGATCCTAAATGAGATTCACTCGAGGACCTATGATCACCATGCATCCTCTCGGACCATCGTGGCGAAAGCATTCCGAGCAGGATTATAGAGGCCGTGAGCAAACGAAATGGCTAAGGAGATAGTCGAGAAGTGTGAAGGTTGCTAGTTTTACTCGAACATGTCTCACAAACCCGCATCGCCCTTGAAGACTATTCCACTCGTCTGGCCATTTTCTGTTTGGGGACTCCACATGGTGGGACCCTTAAGGACCGGCAGAAACGGATTCACCCATCTGCTCGTGGTCAACAAGTTCACTACCTTCATCTGAGAGCTAATATTCAGATATGGAGTTCCGCACGGCATCATCACAGATAATGGTTCAAACATTGATTCCGATGAATTCAGAGCTTTCTGTGCTTCCCAGGGCACTCGGGCCGACTATGCATCCGTAGCACATCCGCAGTCGAATGGGCAAGCAGAAAGAGCAAATGGTTTGATCTTACAAGGGCTGAAACCCAGATTGATGCGCGACCTCAAGCATGCAGAAGGCGCTTGGGTGACAGAGCTGCCCTCTGTTCTGTGGGGATTAAGGACGACCCCGAACTGGTCGACTTGTCGGACTCCTTTCTTCATGGCATATGGAGCTGAAGCGGTGCTTCCGAGTGACTTGCTCCACAATGCGCCCAGACTGGAACTCTTCTCCAAAGCCAAAGCCAAACAATCACGTCAAGACGTTGTTGACCTTCTGGAAGAGGAGAGGCAGATGGCTTTGATGCGGTCGACCATTTATCAGCAAGATCTTCGTCGATTCCATGCGCGAAATGTCAGGGGTCGTGCATTCCAGGAAGGAGACCTTGTACTCCGAGTGGATCAGCAACAGCCTCACAAGCTTGCCCCTGCCTGGGAAGGTCCCTTCATCATCACCAAGTTACCGCACAACGGAGCGTATCACCTTTACAACGTGACCAAGAGGAAGGACGAGCCGCGCGCATGGAACATGGATCTGCTCTGCCGCTTTCATACCTGAAAACACTCGGATCGACGAGATGTAATAAGAAATACTTTCCAGATTGTTTATCGAAGACATGATTTCCGCAGTCACAAATTGATTGTTTTCACATATACTTGTGTTCAAATCCCCTAGTGGGTGCTTAGCCGTGAACCCGATTCGTCTAAGTTAAAAACACTCCGAGTGAAGAGAAATCCTCTCACTCGGGGGCTTAGCTGCGTCCCCGTACTCGCCTAAGTTAAAAACACACCGAGTGAAGAGCAATCCTCTCACTCGGGGGCTTAGCTGCGACCCCATACTCGCCTAAGTTAAAAACACTCCGAGTGAAGACCAATCCTCTCACTCGGGGGCTTAGCTGTGATCCCGTACTCGCCTAAGTTTCAAAAACACTCCGAGTGAAGAGCGATCCTCTCACTCGGGGGCTTAGCTGCGACCCCGTGCTCGCCTAAGTTAAAAACACTCCGAGTGAAGAGCAATCCTCTCACTCGGGGCCTTAGCTGTGACCCCGTACTCGCCTAAGTTAAAAACACTCCGAGTGAAGAGCAATCCTCTCACTCGGGGGCTTAGCTACAATACTGTACTCGCCTAAGTTTCAAAAACACTCCGAGTGAAGAGTGATGCTCTCACTCGGGGGCTTAGCTGCGACCCCGTACTCGCCTAAGTTAAAAACACTCTGAGTGAAGAGCAATCCTCTCACTCAGGGGCTTAGCTACGATCCCGTACTCGCCTAAGTATCAAAAACACTCTGAGTGAAGAGCGATCCTCTCACTCGGGGGCTTAGCTGCGATCCCGTACTCGCCTAAGTATCAGAAACACCCCGAGTGAAGAGCGATCCTCTCAATTGGGGGCTTAGCTGTGACCCTGCACTCGCCTAGGTTTGAAAACACTCCGAGTGAAGAGTGATCCTCTCACTCGGAGGCTTAGCTGCGACCCTGGGTTCACCTAAGTTAAAGATACTCCAAGGCGCACTCTGAGCTACGCCACAAGTACAACGTCTGACGCACTCTGAGCTGCGCCACAAGTACAACGTCTGGATGCACTCTGGGTTGCGCCACAAGTACAATGTCGACTCCGAGTATAGAGCAACCCTTTCACTTGGAGGAACAGTTGCCATCCCAGATTCACTCGAACCAAGAAAATTCAAAGAACAGTGGAAATGAAGCAATTGCATTCAAATGAAGCAACCAAGTACGGATAAATCCAGCAAGGTTCAACGTCGCAAACGAAAGTACTCAAGCTTCAGGCTCAGAGGAGTTTTAACAATTACAAAATCCATTCGGCATTCTGAGGCAAATAAAATCATCAAGTTTCTCACTCATCAGGAGGAGGGCTGGCTGGCTCGACAAATGCATCCAAGTCAATGCCATCTGTGATGCAAGTGGCTGCGTTGATGAAGGTCTCCATGAAGGATTGGAATTGATGCTTCTTAGTGTTGTCTACTTGCAGAGCCTTCAGCTTCTCTTCTATGACGTCCCTAAAGTGAATGCAAATGAGGGATAAAGTGATGTCAGCACCACAACGTGCAGCTGACTTCTTCCACGCCTGCACTCAGTCGGGGATGTTGTTGAGTCGAGTCATCAGGGACTCGAGGTCATTCTGTTGCACAACCTCTAGCCAGAGCCCCTTGTCGACCCAAGAGATTGTAGTTTTCAGGCCAGCGATGTAGTCCAAGACGTTAGCAAGTCAAGCTTCCAGTCGCATCACATTCATGGCAGCTTCGCCTTTGACTGGGAAGTTGATGGGATCCAGCCCAGTCTCAATCCGTCCGGTCTCCTCTTTGAAGTTCTGACAGAATTTTGCAAGCATGGAAAGATAGTGAATAAACGGCAACATGACAGGAAAGTTTTTTTCAGTCGGATGAAAGGCTATACCTTCAAGCTTAAGGAACATCTTCTTGGCGAGATCACACAGATACGCTTCCAGTTCGTCCCTCTTCTTGGTCAGAGCTGCTTGTTCCTCTTTCAGTTGTGCTGTTTCTTTCTTTGCTTCGCCAACAACATTCTTCAGCGTGGCGTTCTCATCTTCCAACTTTCTGACTGAAGGCAGCTTCCGGTCAGCAAGCTCAGTCTTCTCACGAGCCGTTTTTTGCGCCGCAACAAGGTCAAGATCCTTTTGCTCCAGGGCCTGCTTCATTTTGTCTAAAGAAATAACATTCCTCAAACGTGCTTGGAGCTGACAATTTTCACTACACACATATGTTCCAGTGAAATAACTCGGTTCAAAGGATAGACAGGAAAATGACAAGACATGCAGTCAGCGAGTGGTTATCTCCCATGATTGCTACTTCCTCTTGGGATTTCTTCAAGTTCTCTTTAGCCAGTTCCAGGTGAGCTTAAGTTGGGTCTTCTCCTGCTCCATAGTGGCATATTGGGCCCCAAGCTCGCACGATTTCTGCAAATAATGGCTTGACAAGTCAGTCGACAGTTACCTTCGAATGGAAAGATATACGAATGAATTACATAGCAAAAGAGTTTTAGGACTTCTGCCGAATCAAACATCCAACATCAGTCTCGGGGACTACACCCAGTGGGTGCATTTAGCGTGCCCCCACTGGTTTCATTTCCCACTTGGCATGGTCAGCCCAGCTAGAGTGGAAGGAGTAAAAAAACAACATAATTGGTTCTCAGAGCACCGCCGACTGCCCGCGGTCGACCGTGGTCTCGGGGACTACACCTAGTGGGTGCACTTAGCGTGCCCCCACTGGTTTCAGTTCCCAATCGACAAGACCTGTCTAGGTCGAGTGGAAGTTCTACAAGGAAATATTTCAATAAGACCCCAACCAAATCAAACATTCGACGGCGATCTCGGGGACTACACCCAGTGGGTGCACTTAGCGTGCCCCCACTAGACCAAGGTTTGCACTCGACATAACCTGGTCGACTCAAGGGAAAAAGCTACAGTATGGAAAGAAAACACCCAGCGGGTGAGCAGACGCAAGTTGCAAAGTTCAAGATAGATTCCTGAACATCTTATGAATAATAAAGCAGCAGTTTGCACAGAGCGTGTCTGAACAGAACAAAGGCCTGAACAGAGAAATCAATTGGAAATTAACTTACAATTACACTTACTTGGACATTGGCTTGAAGAGCAGAGCTGGCGTCATAGGCGATCTTGCTGGTATCATACACCACCTTCAGTCGATCCATCAATAGACCTGCCTGAATCATGGCCTCCTTGGCAGCTCCTACTTGATCCTCTGGGACGGGATAAGCATCAAACTTGCGGGATGACAGGGCAGGCGACTGGACCGGTGGAGTAGGAGCTAGAACTTGTGCAATGGCCTCTAGAGCCTGAGCAGTCGACGTTGAAGGTTGGTCAGTCGACAGAGGATTAGCAAAGGAGACAGAAGCCCGTGTTGGATCGTTGACCGGCTGGATCACAGGTTTAGAAGACAAGCAAGGCGTTCTGGATCCTGGCACCCTCCTGCTCAGAGTTCGACCTCTCTTTCCAGTATTCTTTGGAGGCACATCCTCTCATCATCATCAGGGAGTTGAGTGATATTCGTTGGTGCTGCAAACACTCGACAGTGAAATTTCTGTCGACCCCAAAATTCACTAACAGAACACGGATACAGTCATGAAACCTTACCTTCTCGAGAGGTGGCCGCATCTGTTGTTTCCGCATCGCCACATTCTTCGCCAATATCCATGGAGGTCGCAGACATAGTAGCAGCACTGGAAGTTCCAGATTTCACCCAATCAAACAAGTCAATGAGTTTACAATAAGGCAGAAGAGCACGAGAAAGACATGCTTACGTTGAAGTCATGGGCACAGCCACCTTGATCCTAGGCAGGGCCTTCCGAGGTTTGGTCGGGACAACTTTGGCTTGCTTCGCAGCCTTTTCTGTCGGCTCAGGAGTTGACGTTCGAGTGCGCTTCCGGACCTTGGCACTCGACGCGGCGGCCTTGCCATGTCCCCCTGCAGGATCTTGCAGCTATTTGGATCGACGCTCAGAACAAGGCGGTGAGTCGACTTCCTCGCTGCTGCTACTCGAATCCTCGCTCTCATCTTCACTGTCTTCATCATATGGGTCGTCGCTGCCCTCACTGTCGCTATCGATCCCTTCCTGGTACTACACTCCTTTGGGCATCGAGTGCAGCTTGGTGAAAACCTACAAGACACAAGTTGTGCATAGGGGCCGGACTCTGCTACCTCTTAAGCATGCGTTGGTTTTACCCTTGAAGAGGAAAGGGTGATGTAGAAAAGTAGCATAAGTATTTCCCTCAGTTTTGAGAACCATGGTATCAATCCAGTAGGAGGCTCCTCCCAAGTCCCACGCGCCTACACAAACAAACAAGAACCTCGCAACCAGCGCGATAAAGGGGTTGTGAATCCCTTCACGGCCACTTGCGAAAGTGAGATCTGATAGAGATAATATGATAAGATAAATATTTTTGGTATTTTTATGATATAGATTAAAAAGTAAAGATTGCAAAATAAAGTAGATTGGAAACTTATATGATAAAGAATAGACCCGGGGGCCATAGGTTTCACTAGTGGCTTCCCTCAAGATAGCATAAGTATTACGGTGGGTGAACAAATTACTGTCGAGCAATTGATAGAAAAGTGCATAGTTATGAGAATATCTAGGCATGATCATGTATATAGGCATCACGTCCGTAACAAGTAGACCGACTCCTGCCTGCATCTACTACTATTACTCCACACATTGACCGACTCCTGCCTGCATCTAGAGTATTAAGTTCATGAAGAACAGAGTAACGCATTAAGCAAGACGACATGATGTAGAGGGATAAACTCAAGCAATATGATATAAACCCCATCTTTTTATCCTCAATGGCAACAATACAATACGTGCCTTGCTGCCCCTGCTGTCACTGGGAAAGGACATCGCAAGATTGAACCCGAAGCTAAGCACTTCTCCCATTGCAAGAAAGATCAATCTAGTAGGCCAAACAAAACTGATAATTCGAAGAGACTTTCAAAGATAACCAATCATACATAAAAGAATTCAGAGGAGGTTCAAATATTTATCATAGATAAACTTGATCATAAACCCATAGTTCATCGGATCTCGACAAACACACCACAAAAAGAGTTTCATCAAATAGATCTCCAAGAAGAGGAAGGAGAACTTTGTACTGAGAATCAAAGAGAGAGAAGAAGCCATCTAGCTAATAACTATGGACCCGAAGGTCTGTGGTAAACTACTCAAAACTCATTGGAGAGGCCTTGGTGATGATGGAGAGGCCCTCTGTGGTCGATTCCCCCTCCGGCGGAGCGCCGGCGAAGTCCCCATGATGGGATCTCACAGATACAGAAGGTTGCGGCGATGGAAATAGTTTTTCGTGGTGCTCCCGGATGGTTTCGGGGTACGAAGATATATAAAGGCGAAGGAGGTAGGTCAGGGGAGCCACAAGGGGCCCACGAGGCAGGGGGGCACGCCCACCCCCTTAGGGTGCGCCGGCCACCCTCGTGGCCGCCTGGACTGCTTCTTGATGTCCACTCCAGGTCTCCTGGATTGCGTTTGTTCTGGAAAGATCGCTCCTGAAGGTTTCATTCCGTTTGGACCCCGTTTGGTATTCCTTTTCTGTGAAACACTGAAATAGGCAAAAAAACAGCAATTCGGGCTGGGCCTCCAGTTAGTAGGTTAGTCCCGAAAATGATATAAAAGTGTAAAGTAAAGCCCATAAACATCCAAAACAGGTAATATAATAGCGTGGAACAATCAAAAATTATAGATACCTTGGAGACGTATCAAGCATCCCCAAGCTTAATTCCTGCTCGTCCTCGAGTAGGTAAATGATAAAAACAGAATTTTTGATGTGAAATGCTACCTAGCATATTTCTCAATGTATTTCTCTTTATTGTGGCATGAATGTTCATATCAAATGATTCAAAATAAAAGTTCAGATTGATAAAAGAATAGTAATACTTCAAAGCATACTAACTAAGCAATCATGTCTTCTAAAAATAACATGGCAAAGGAAAGTTCATCCCTACAAAATCATATAGTTTGGCCATGCTTGATTTTTGTTACACAAGAATGCTCTCATCATGCACAACCCCGATGACAAGCCAAGCAATTGTTTCATACTTTAGTAATCTCAAACTTTTTTCAACCTTCACGCAATACATGAGCGTGAGCCATGGATATAGCACTATGGGTGGAATAGAATATAATGACGGGGATTATATGGAGAAGACAAAAAGGAGAAAGTCTCACATCGACGCGGCTAATCAACGGGCTAGGGAGATGCCCATCAATTGATGTCAATGCAAGGAGTAGGGATTGCCATGCAACGGATGCACTAGCACTACTAGGGAAAAGCCTAGCAGCAGCGAGGGTTTTAGGCTTATCAGTAGCGCGGGCTGGGGCGCTACTAGTACGGTGCTACAGTTAAAGATTAGCAGTAGCGTGCCTCAACCCACGCTACTGCTAAATTGACTTAGTAGTAGCGATTTCCCAGAGGGGCGCTACTGGTAATTAGTAGTAACGCTTCTCCCTTCCCGCGCTACTACTATTATTTCGTATTTTATTTCTTTTTTATTTCATGTTGTATTCATACACCTTTACACAAGTTTTCATACAACAGGAATTTAGAGATTGTTTTTACATCATAATGAGTTATTACATCATGGGGTGAAAGAACCGTGGACTAGTTTCAAGTGGATGTCCATCCACTTGAAACTAATCCGCGGTTCTTTCACCCAATGATATAATAAATATCATCATCATCATCATCTTCATATCATTAACAACTTATCATCATAATACACCTCCTCAAGATCATCGTTTTCATCAATGACATCACATAGCAAATTGGTCACTAGTCGTAATCACAAGTACTCCTCATTACAATTCTAACACATTGTACCACATAATAAACATATTGTACCTCATAGGACCTACTACATTCTCTTAGGACCTACTACATTCTCTAAGGTAAAATAGCAAAAACAAGATAGCCCCTGACTCTCCATTATGGAGAATGGAGATTATCCTGTCTCCAATTCTTGCCTTTCGCTTAATGTTACTTCCAAGAACCTCCTTGCGAATGTCCAAACATTTTTTCCATTCTTTGATGAGCATGTGATCACCGGTTTTAGAAATCCGATATGCACAGGTGAGCTCCCTAGATTGACCTAGTAGTATGTTCAGAACTCTAAGGCGACCATTCAGATACATCAAATGAGTCACCCAATCCATCGGGATTTTCTGTTGAAAAACATAGTAATAACTTCGTAGTTAGCAATGTTGTACTAGTTTTAGAAGTATGCAAAAGATGCACGGATGTCGTAATAGTAAAAAATATTATCAGGGTATCTCCATAGAAGTTACCGTGGTTCAACACGTGCACTAGTGGCACGTATTCACCATAATTTGGAGGAGTTCGATAATAGGTATTGTAATCCTCAAGATAAGTACAATAAGCGATCAAATGACTTTTCTCCTTATAAGTTAATTCGGAGCCATCAGTGTAGTGGGTTTTGTCTACCATCTTCCGCACATTCTTTGAAGAATCAAAATAAGCTGTCAATGGAAATAAGCTGTCAACTATTTTGAAATAACCAATATAAATTAGTTAATAACTATGTTTGAGAAACTCACATTGCGGTAGAATCGGAAGCGTATCAACAAGGACCCAAATGTCCATATTGTCTTGCTCAATGTCAGGATCACCATGATCCATGGTGACAATCATACCCTCATAAAAACCATACATTTTGCAAAGTGCTTCCCAGTTTTGGCAACCAAAATGGGTTATGCTCTGAGCATTGCACAGATTTACTTCAAAATCCATATCATGATGGGTCCTTAGGTGTATTTTCTTTGTTTCAAAATTTTCATGGTCTTCAAAACCCATCCTCTCCAAGACATAGCGTCTTGCATGGCATGGGATAAGCTAGTCGAATTGTAAAAGATGAAAATTAGACGTTGAAATAGTTGAAGTCATGCTTAATTGCGAAAAAACACTTATCGTTGTTGCGTACCGTTTCAACATCGAATGTCTCCTCGAGCTTAATGCTGAAGCGCCGATCTTCGTCCAGCTCAACGAACCTGTCGCACATACCTCGATCGTCGTGGCACCAGCTGCACTCCCCTGGGAGACTGTCGTCGTCTGAGTACGACATTTCCTACGTTCATAATTCAAAGATTAAACTTGTACATACTCTAGCACAAGTCATGCCAGAATTCACGGACAAATCCGGTATGACCTTTGCTAAAAAAGGACATATCGAGCACCTGAAATTTGCCGAAACGGAAATTCATCAACACTCCGGCAAAACATAGGCCACTCGGAGGTGTAACCTGAACATGACCGGCCACTTGGGCAACCACATATCCTATATGAGCAATACAAGATATACATGGAGATTTGGCACGTCTCACCTCGAGGTCGGTGACGGGGACGACGGCGGGGATGATGGAGGGGCTCCTTGATTTCTGCAAAAGCAAAAACCCTATAAGTTATCACTAATACATCCCGAATAATTGCTTAAACTAAAAAAATAACAACAAATATGACATGTTCAACTAGTTCTATTAATTCAACTAGTTCTTACTAAATATAAACTTACTATAAATAGAAAAAACTAGTTGTTTCTGAAAATAAAGTAGTTCAACTAGTTATATTAATTTAGTTACTAAACTAGTTCAACTAAAACTAAACTAGTTCAACTAGTTTATTAATTTACTTACTAAAAATACATTAGTTCTATTAATTCAACTAGTTCAACTAGTTTATTAATTTACTTACTAAACTAGTTCAACTAAAACTAAACTAGTTCAACTAAAACTAAACTAATTCAACTACTAAAAATCATTATCTATGAACCCTAAATTAACATCTACTACTACTAAAAAAACATCTAGTACTAACTAATTAAGCAGAGAGAAAGGGGGTGGGGAGGGGTGGGGGGCTTACAGAGAGGGGAGAGACAGTGGCGGGGAGGTGCTCGGCGACGGAGAGGTAGGGGCGGCGAGGGCGGGCTCGGGATCGGGAGGCGGCGGTGCTGGGCGGGCTCGGGCGGCGGCGGTTAGGTCGACGGCAGCGGCGGTGAGGTCGAGGGCAGCGACGGTGAGGTCGAGAGCGGCGGCGGGCGGCGGCGTTGAGGTTCAGGGCGGGCGGCGGCGGTGAGGGCAGGCTCGGGCGGCGGCGACAGAGGAGTAGGGGAAAGGGGGAATGGAGGACTTAGCCAAATTTTGAGCCCGGGGGTGGTTAATTCAGAAGTAGCAGTAGCGCGTTCCCGAAAGAGCGCTACTGCTACGTTAGCTACAGCGCGTTCTTGTATACACGCTACTGCTACTCCTTTCTCTTTTTTCCCTTTTTCACTTATTTTTCTTCACATTTTATTTTTTTCCTTTCACCTTATTCTATTTCTTTCATTTTCAATTTCCTTTCTATTTGCTTTCCATTTAATTTTATATCCTTTAGCAGTAGCGTGTTGAGAAGAAAACGCGCTGCTACAAAGTGAGTAGCGGTAGCGCGGTTCTATATGGATCGCTACTACTATGTGTAGCCTATCGGCTAAGCCGTGGGAATTATAGTGGTAGCGCTTGTTTCCTAACATGCGCTACTGCTAACGTTTGAGCTATAGCGCGCTTTACATGACCGCGCTACTACAAATTAGCAGTAGCGCCCTAGTTTAACCAGCGCTACTGCTATACCTCTATGTATAGGCTTTTCCCTAGTAGTGTAGAGCTATAAATGTATGAAAGCTCAACAAAAGAAACTAGTGGGTGTGCATCCAACTTGCTTGCTCATGAAGACCAAGGGCATTTTGAGGAAGCCCATCGTTGGAATATACAAGCCAAGTTCTATAATGAAAGAATCCCACTTAGTAAATAAAAATAACAACATAGAAGACTTTCTATCATAAAGACCATGGTGCTACTTTGAGCACAAGTGTGGAAAAAGATAGTATCATTGTCCCCCCTTTTTGGGCCTTTTTTGGCCTTTCTTATTTTTTTATTTTTTTATTTGGCCTTTCTTTTTTATTTGGCCTTTCTTTTTTTTATTAGGGACAATGCTCTAAAAATGATGATCATCACACTTCTATTTACTTACAACTCATGAATTACAACTCGATACTAGAACAAAGTATGACTCTATATGAATGCCTCCGGCGGTGTACCAGGATATGCGATGACTCAAGAGTGACATGTATAAAAATTATGCATGGTGGCTTTGCCACAAATACTATGTCAACTACATGATCATGCAAAAAGCAATATGACAATGATGAAGCATGTCATAATAAACAGAACGGTGGAAAGTTGCATGGCAATATATCTCGGAATGGCTATGGAAATGCCATAATAGGTAGGTATGGTGGCTGTTTTGAGGAAGATATAAGGAGGTTTATGTATGGTAGAGCGTATCATATCACGGAGTTTGGATGCACCGGTGAAGTTTGCACCGGTGAAGTTTGCACCAACTCTCAAGGTTAGAAAGGGCAATGCATGGTACCGAAGAGGCTAGCAATGATGGTAAGGTAAGATTGCGTATAATCCATGGACTCAACATTAGTCATAAAGAACTCACTTACTTATTGCAAAAATCTACAAGTCATAAAAAACCAAGCACTACGCGCATGCTCCTAGGGGGATAGATTGGTAGGAAAAGACCATCGCTCGTCCCCGATCGCCACTCAAAAGGTTGACAATCAAAGAACACCTCATGCTTCAAATTTGTCACACAACGGTTACCATACGTGCATGCTACGGGACTTGCAAACCTCAACACAAGTATTTATTAAATTCACAATTATGTCAACTAGCATGACTCTAATATTACCACCTTCATATCTCAAAACAATTATTAAGCATCAAGTTTGATCATAGTATTCAATTCACTTCTTATGATAGTTTTTATTATAACCAACTTGGATGTCCACCATTCTAGGACCAATTTTATAACCATAGCAAATACCATGCTGTTCTAAAATACTCTCAAAATAATATAAGTGAAGCATGAGAGATCAATAATTTCTTAAAAATAAAATCACCACCGTGCTCTAAAAAGATATAAGTGAAGCACTAGAGCAAAATTGCATAACTCAAAAGATATAAGTGAAGCACATAGAGTATTCTAATAAATTCCGAATCATGTGTGTCTCTGCCAAAACGTGTGTACAGCAAGGATGATTGTCGTAAACTAAAAAGCAAAGACTCATATCATACAAGACGCTCCAAGCAAAACACATATCATGTGGTAAATAAAAATATAGCTCCATGTAAAGTTACCGATAGATGAGGACGAAATAGGGGATGCCTTCCAGGGATCCCCAAGCCTAGGCTTTTGGTTGTCCTTGAATATCTTGGGGTGCCATGGGCATCCCCAAGATTAGGCTCTTGCCTCTCCTTATTCCATAGTACCCAAAACTTGAAAACTTCAGAACACAAAACTCAACAGGAAATCTCATGAGCTCCGTTAGTGCAAGAAAGAAAAACCACCAGTTAAGGTACTGTAATGAACTCATTATTTATTTATATTGGTGTTAAACCTACTGTATTCCAACTTCTCTATGGTTCATATCCCCCCCCCCCGATACTAGCCATAGATTCATCAAAATAGGCAAACAACAGACGAAAAACAGAATCTGTCAAAAACAGAACAGTCTGTAGCAATCTGTAACTTTCGAATACTTCTGGAACCTTAAAAATCCTACCAAAATAGGAAGTCCTTGTAATTTGTCTATTGATCTACTGAAAAAATAATGAACTCAAAATCACGTTTATGTGATTTATTGAATTTTTTTCTCGTGAGCACAAAGTTTCTGTTTTTCAGCAGAATCAAATTAACTTTCACCCAAGATGATCCTATAGGTTCTACTTGGCACAAACACTAATTAAAACATAAACCCACATCTAACCAGAGGCTAGATTAATTATTTATTACTAAACAGGAACAAAAAGCAAGGAACAAAAATAAAATTGGGTTTCCTCCCAACAAGCGCTATCGTTTAACGCCCCTAGCTAGGCATAAAAGCGAGAATAGATCTAAGTATTGCCATCTTTAATTTTCAGTTTTTTAGTGGAGTCATGCTCGAATCCGGGAGGTTCTTTACATTTCCCTTCATACTCAGAAATTTTTAGATCTAAAGAATCCAACCGCTTATTGCAAACTGTAATCAACATATTCATATGGTGAAGGTTCCCGCTAACACTCTTAAGAGGTTCAAGGGACTTTTATAAGATTTTTGTTACTTCGCAAATCTTTTCAAAAACTTGTGTATCTTCTTGTGTATGATGTGGTCCCCATTTTTGAGGTAGTGTTCCCACTATTCCCTCTATAATTTCATGCGCAATACTGGGATTGATTTCAATAAAATTTCCTTTGGCGATGCAATCCAAAAGTTGTCTATGGGACATATTTAGTCCAACATAAAAGTTGCAAAGTAAAATTCTAAAATTCACCTCTAAGGTGCAATTACGATAAGATTCCATCATCCTATACCATGCATCTTTTAAGTTTTCTCCTTGCCTTTGCTTGAAGTGAAGAACTTTAAACTCGGGAGACATAGGAGCAGATAAGGGACTAGTCATGATAAAGGGATAAATAAGGTAACACACGAGCACACAAAAGGCAAGCGAAAAAGAGGCAAACGGAAAAGAGAGGGCGAATAAAACAGCAAAGGCTAAGTGGGGGAGAGGAAACCGAGAGGCAAATGGCAAATAATGTTATGCGAGGGAGATGAGTTTGTGATGGGTACTTGGTATGTCTTGACTTGAGCGAAGACCTCCCTGGCAACGGCGCCAGAAATCCTTCTTGCTACCTCTTGAGCATGTGTTGGTTTTTCCCTTGAAGAGGAAAGGGTGATGCAGCAAAGTAGTGTAAGTATTTCCCTCAGTTTTGAGAACCAAGGTATCAATCCAGTAGGAGGCTCCTCCCAAGTCCCACGTGCCTACACAAACAAACAAGAACCTCGCAACCAACGCGATAAAGGGCTTGGCAATCCCTTCACGGCCACTTGCGAAAGTGAGATCTGATAGAGATAATATGATAAGATAAATATTTTTGGTATTTTTATGATATAGATTGAGAAGTAAAGATTGCAAAATAAAGTAGATTGGAAACTTATATGATAAAGAATAGACCCAGGGTCCATAGGTTTCACCAGTGGCTTCTCTCAAGATAGCATAAGTATTACGGTGGGTGAACAAATTACTGTCGAGCAATTGATAGAGAAGTGCATAGTTATGAGAATATCTAGGCATGATCATGTATATAGGCATCACGTCCGTAACAAGTAGACCGACTCCTGCCTGCATCTACTACTATTACTCCACACATTGACCGACTCCTGCCTGCCTCTAGAGTATTATGTTCATGAAGAACAGAGTAACACATTAAGCAAGTGACATGATGTAGAGGGATAAACTCAAGCAATATGATATAAACCCCATATTTTTATCCTCAATCGCAACAATACAATACGTGCCTTGCTGCCCTGCTGTCACTGGGAAAGGACACCGCAAGATTGAACTCAAAGCTAAGCACTTCTCCCTTTGCAAGAAAGATCAATCTAGTAGGCCAAACCAAACTGATAATTCTACGAAACACTGAAATAGGCAAAAAAACAGCAATTCGGGCTAGGCCTCCGGTTAGTAGGTTAGTCCCAAAAATGATATAAAAGTGTAAAGTAAAGCCCATAATATCCAAAAACAGGTAATATTATAGCATGGAACAATCAAAAATTATAGATAGGTTGGAGACATCTCAGACTCCAGAACCACCACTCGACAAAAAGAAAAGAATATAAAACACTCGGATATGTGAGCCTGACCTCTCCTGGAACATTGTTGGCGTCGAATGGCAGAATCCTTCTGCCCCCCTTGGGTTTTCCTTGTTGCTAGTGATGCTCCGGAGCCACTGGGCCACCGTCTCCTCATCAACCTCCTCCGGGTGGGTGCGAGCGGTGTCCTCTGGGCCCAAGTACATCCACATGGGGTGGTCACGGGCTTGCAGGGGCTGGACCCGTCGACTGAGATACACCTCAAACAGATCCATCTCTGTCACTCCTCCCTTCACCAATTCAACAACAGTCGCAACCAGCATCTGCACTTCCTCTCTCTCCACCGGAGCTACCACTAGTGAGCAAGGGGTGCGGAGTCTCTCTAGAGTGAAAGGAGGGAGGCCAGTCGACTGACCAGGAGTCGGAACATCCTTGCAGTAAAACCAGGTCGACTGCCACCCTCTAACTGATTCAGGAAAAGTCAGAGGGGAAGCAACTCCTACCCCTCATTTGAATCCCTAGCCCCCACACATCTGGATCACGTGCATTTTCTGGTTGACTGGGTTAGCTTTATTCACCGTCTGACATCGACAAGTGAATATATGCTTGAAGAGACCTCAGTGCGGGTAGCAGCCCAAGAAGTTTTCGCACATGGAAATGAATGCAGCAAGGTAAAAGGTGGTGTTGGGAGGGAAGTGATGAATCTGGGCTCCGAAGAAGTTCAAGAATCCTTGAAAGAAAGGATGCGGAGGCAAAGAAAAACCGCACTCGACATGGGTGGTGAGGAGAACACACTCACCATCGCGTGGCTGGGGCTCAAATTCATCTCCAGGCAAACTTCAGGACCCAGGAGTAATCAAGCCGTCGTGAGCGAGATTCTCCAAGTCTTCCTGCATGACTATAGATCGAGTCCAATCCCCTTGGATCCAGCCGGGCGGCAGATCAGACCGCGACGACGAGCCCTGCGCCTTCTTCTTCCCCTTCGCCTCCGCCGACGCCTTCTTCGCGCGCTCCAGAGCCGTGGTCTTCTCCTTCACCATTGTGTGGAGCTTGAGAGGGCCGGGGCGAGGCGTGGGGAGCAGAGGGAAAGGAGGCGGACAAGAAGAGAGGATGGGGATCGATTGAAGGCACTGTACCTTGCATCGGCTCCGATGCCTTTTATGAGGCCAACTCCGAGTGACTGACCGGTGGCCGCCAGCAATCAAATCATATCCCGTCACAGACGTAGGCTCGATACGTGACAAAAAAGGCAGCGCGAAAATCGAGGAGTCCCAATCTGATTCGTTTTGTTTACTGCGCCACGCCCCGTCTGACGGGCTTCTCCGAAATTTCGAATCCCGTGAAATCCGAAAACCGCAGAGCAGTCAATCACGTCTAAGATTTCGCATCCTAAATCACTCGAAGGCTTACCAAATTTATTTACTCAACGACTTCAAGCTATCACAATCGATCGAGCCAACTGAAGCAAGATTAAAGGTACCAGTGTACTTCCCAGACCTCAATGAGATGCCTCCGTAGCATTGAATCGAGTCGGAGTCAACTTCAACCTTTCTCCACTCGGACCCAATCCATTTGGGGGCTAATGATGAGGACATGTACCTAGGGTAGGTGTCGGTGTCAAAACCGGCGGATCTCGGGTAGGGGGTCCCGAACTGTGCGTCTAAGGCTAATGGTAACAGGAGGCAGGGGACATGATGTTTACCCAGGTTCGGGCCCTCTCGATGGAGGTAATACCCTACTTCCTGCTTGATTGATCTTGATGATATGAGTATTACAAGAGTTGCTCTACCACGAGATCGTAGAGGCTAAACCCTAGAAGCTAGCCTGTGATCATGATTGTTCTTGTCCTACGGACTAAAACCCTCCGATTTATATAGACACTGGAGGGGGCTAGGGTTACACAGAGTCGGTTAGAGAGAAGGAGATCTACACATCTGAATCGCCAAGCTTGCCTTCCACGCAAAGGAGAGTCCCACCCGGACACGGGACGAAGTCTTCATTCTTCTATCTTCATAGTCCAACAGTCCGGCATAAGCATATAGTCCGGCTGTCCGAGGACCCCCTAATCCAGGACTCCCTCAGTAGCCCGTGAACCAGGCTTCAATGACGATGAGTCCGGCGCGCAGATTGTCTTCGGCATTGCAAGGCGGGTTCCTTCTCCGAATACTCCAAGGTAGATTTTGAACACATGAATCTGCCGGCTCTGCAAAACAAATTCCACATACCACCGTAGAGAGCATAATTTTCACGAATCTAATCTGCTGACAATTTTTCATAGCATGACATCACGCCACGGCCCGGTCATTATTCGAACCGTTTATTCCCAGCCTGCTACTTCACGTATTGCGAGGTGGTTTTATTGGCACGTCTTCTCGAAGCAGAGATCATGTCCCCTTATCACGGGATTCTCATCAACACGGGTGTGGGTAACCCAACCGCGCCATCGATGCGGTGCTTGCGGAATAAGCGGGTTTACAGGGCAAGTGGGGAGGCGCACAGTTTCTACCGCCTTTATAAAGAGATAAGGATTCCTCTTTTTCACCCACGCCTTCTTCTCCCTCTGCTCATCCATTCCCTCTCTCTCGAGCTCTAGCGCCCAAGCCCTCACTTTCTCCGCAAAGTCATTCAAGCATGTCCGGAGCAGGAGGCAAGTGGATGGCCTCTTCCGTCATGGAGGAGGACATAACGAAGCTACGGGAGGCCGGATACCTGGCCGCAAACATCACGCACAGGCTTCCGGCCGAGGGGCAGATCATCCCCACCCCGAAACCTCGGGAGAGGGTAGTGTTCCTCTCTCATTTCGTCCGCGGACTGGGATTTCCCCTCCAACCATTCGTCCACGGGCTTATGTTTTACTACGGGCTCGATTTTCATGATCTGGCCCCCAACTTCATCCTCAACATCTCGGTGTTCATCGTCGTGTGCGAGGCTTTTCTCCGTATTCCGCCCCACTTCGGCCTATGGCTGAAGACCTTCAACATGAAGACAAAGGTGGTGGGCGGCCAGCAAGGAGAGTGCGGGGGCGCCATGGTGGGCAAGATGCCCAATGTCACTTGGCCCGAGGGCACCTTCGTGGAGACCATAAAGGGGTGGCAATCGGGGTGGTTCTACATCACCGAGCCGCGCAACACCAACTGGGCAGCGGCCCCAGAATTTCGATCCGGCGCCCCCATGCGGCTTACCTCCTGGAAAGAGAAGGGCTTAGCCTGGGGGTCCGCGGGAGAGCTGACTGGACTTCAGAACTATGTCCGGAACATGTCAAGCAAGAAGATCAAGCTCGTCAACATAGTACAGGTTATGCTCTTCCGCCGGATCCTTCCGTGCCAACGACGGGTTTGCAATCTGTGGGAGTTTGACCCGGCCGAACACCAGACACTACGAGAGCTCTTCGACACGACGCATGAAGACGTCTGGAAATTGATGTTCAAGACCAACGAGGTACCACCACCCATAACCGTAGATCGCGGGCTTAGCATCAAGCGCCTCGCCAATCTGGTAAGTTCATGTGTTTCGCAGGACGTGCTTTTCATCAGCACATCTGGAGGAGGATCCTAAGCTTTTTACGCTGTTTCCGCAGGATTGGGTAGCAGTGGCGGAGCGGATCGACTGCCCGACTCCATTACCGGAAGATCCGGAATCGGAGCTTCTAACGAGGATGTTGTTTCTGGCGCCCTATGAGGTGCCGGAGAAGAAGGCCAAGAAGACGGCCGCCGGGACCAAGAAAGGTCTCTGGTGCAAGGTTGTATCGGACTCGTCGTCCAAGCACACCAAGGCGCACTCCTCCCACGAAGACGGGGAGGAGGAAGAAGAAATCCCCTCTCCCCCAACCGGGGGGGAGAAGAAGAGAAAAGCCGCCCCACAAGGGGAGGCCAGGAGGCCTAAGAAGGGAAAGACATCCCTTCCGGACCACTCCACCAAGGCCGCCTATAGCGACGAGGAGTGGTTACCCAGGGACAAGCCCCTGGCAAAGTCGTAAGTACCCGTACTCCATAGTACTTTCAGTATGTTTTAGCTTCATTGCCTCTTACAATGCCGAACACGCATATGTAGTCTGGCCGCGTCCCATATCGAGGTATCCTCTTCGAAGGAGTCTTTGGACCCGTCGGCGATGAACAGCGAGTCACTCCCGATGGCCTCCTCCCCCAGGCCTACGGACGACAATGAAGTGTTGTCCTAGAGGATGCCGGACTAGGTGGAGAAATTTCTGGAGACGCCCCAAGGTGAGGTCCCAGCCGCCAGACACATGGGGGGAAAGACCCCCATGGATTCTGCTGACGGGGGCCGTAGCAAGTCTGGCCCCCAGCCACATACTGGGCCAGAACCTCCAATGGTTCCGGATTCAGGTAGGCAGCCCCTCGCTAAGGAGGGCGAGCCGCCTGTGCCGATGACCTCTGTCCACCCAGAGGCATCGGACAATTTGCTGGAAGCACTTCGCGGTGCTTCCATTGACAAAGAGCACTGTACTCTTATGAGTACGGTGATTGAGAAGGTTCGGTCCGCCAAAAGCGGTTTGACCGAAGCCTGCGCCAGCCTCCTAACAGTCTTTGAGGTAAGTAACAAAAGTGTAAGAAAATATCACATTATAGACAGTAGCCCCTAATACTCTGTTTGGTGTTCGGAAAGAAAAGCCAAACAGAGGGTCAACTGGTATTCGCAGGAGTCTAACAGAAAATGTTTATGTGAATAAGCAGGCGTTGCTGCTGGCTGCTGCCGCTCATACTGCGGAGGTCTCCGGACTAAGGCGGGACCTGGAGTGAGCCGAAGGAGAGCTCAGCCTCGCGAAGAGGCAGCTCGAGGAGAACAAAGGTAAGTGATACCCCGTCCGTATGTCATATAAAGGAAAATCGTTGATGCTAACAGAAGCATCATGAATTGTAATAGGGGCCAAGACCGAAGTGGCGGCCCTTAAGAAAGCATTGTCCGAGGCCGAAGACAAGGCGGCCAGGGAGCTCACCGAGCGTGAGAAACAGGAAGCTCGGGTTAATGAGGTCCAGCAAGAGCTCCAAGACTTCGTCAAAAAATTTGAGTCCTTGGAGCGTGACTCCAAGACGCAAGAGTCCGAGCTTGCGAAGGCCCTCCAGAGCGTGCAAGACGCCAAGGCCGAAGCCCAACAGGCCCTCCAAGAGATTCAGGCGGCCAAGAAGATAGCGGCAGGTAAGGCATTCATTATGCAAAGCAAGAATGTGAAGGAGACTTTCCTTTTACTTACCCGAATTCGGAGCTCTCCAGGAGCGTTCGCAGATCTACCACGCAGCATATCGGATGCCGCGGAGTTCTACCGTGCCGAAGAAGGGAGCTCGACGGAGAAGTTGTTCTGGTCTCAATATACTGGGACCGAACATCCGATGCCCTTGAGTGACCAGATGAAGCAATTGGTCGAACTGCACAAGGCGGCCGAACTGGCCATGAAGGACTTCATAGTCCGGCTGTGGCCTGGCGAGCCCCTGCCCAGCAGCTACTTTGGGCTTGTAAAGCGGATGGTAAATGCCTGTCCACGGCTTGAAATCGTTAAGTGGTCCGTCTGCATTGAAGGTGGCCGTCAGGCCTTCGCCCGCGCGAAAGTGCACTGGGCGAAGATGGATGCCGGGAAGCTGGTAACGGAGGGGCCGCCGGAGGGCAAGGCGCATTGCCACCCCGAGAAGTACTATGACGGTGTTATGAAAGGCGCCCGCCTTGTGGCGGAGGAATGTGCCAAGGATGTAATATTTGAATGAATGTACTCATGTCATCCTGGAATATGAAAACGAGTTCATGTGCTATATAATGCTTGTTGATTTAAAATATTACTTTCTGTACGGCCGTTTATAAAAATCTGAAAGTTGGCCAGTCGTCGGCTTCTGCCCCCATGTAACTAGTACTGGGGTGTTCGAGATAAATCTAAACACTCTTTATCCAAATTTTTGGTCCTTTAAGGAGGTGTTTAGCGCAGCGAACAAGGCAATTGGACTATACAGCTTTACCACTCTCACTTAGCCATAGAAATCTACAATTTTAAACTTTGGCGAAGCCCCTAGTATTCGGAAGGCCGAACTTGGGGCGCTATACACGCCTAAATCAGACAAGGCCGATTCCTCGCCTGAAGCGGAAAAAATCTTTAAGGATTTGTGACCTCTCGAATAGCGACCAGCTCTCGCCGCATCATGACAGTCAGTTTTCGGCTTTCTCTATTGAGGTGCTTGTTCGGAAGAACTGGGACACAATCGCAGTAGTTCTCCCTGCGCTACCTTAGCCGATATAACGGAACGTAAGGCACCAAAACAAGGGAGCTGGGCAAACCCAACTATTGACCCAAGACATGATTCGGAGCTGATGCATATAATGCTATAAGTTCGGGGTGCCGTACTGTCGAAAGTGTTTGGACTTTTCTTGCCGTGTTATGGGGTACATTGAAGCCCCCGGCGAACTGGACGTACCAAAGTGTACGGGTGCAATTTATATTAATTAAGCAGTCAAGGGAAAAGATAAGAAAATATAATAATAAGCTGATGCTATATATTTTTTCCCATTGTTATTTAAATAATACATCAAAGCATATGTATACAAGTAATGCGATAAGCAAAAATAGGACTATTTGACATGTCCTAACCAAGGGCAGGCTACGTGTGGATATGTAAAATAGGTATAACGATCGTTATCAGAGACCACATGGGTATTCCCTTGTACGTCAAAGTCTCTGCCTCCTTGGTTTTTCCTTCCCGTGATGAGTCCGATAATCAGGCTATCTAAAAGGGCTTCCCGAAAGTAGGGTCCTGAAAGAAAGAAAATGATGAAGGTATGCGGGTCCTGGGGCGATTGAGCCGCATTGTGGACCGCGTCGTAGCCGTGCCTCCGCCTATGCCCACGGTATTTTGAGTGCGTAATTATGTACGCGCGGCACAAATTTCGCCGCTTGACTTGGACTAGGACGGAGGCCGAACTGCTAGTCGAGCTCTGGACGTGCCGGACGATCCTGTTACAGAGTACTCCGGACACGCTTGACGGTGTCCGGGGGCTTTATCGTCGAGTTGGCGGTCTGCCTAAGAAGGCTGCCTTGTACTTCTACTGCGAGGGCCGTAGTGTGCTCCTCCGTACGGAGCGAGCATTCTGTGTTTCCGTTGACTGTTATAACCCCACGAGGTCCTGGCATCTTGATCTTGAGGTATGCATAGTGTGGTACCGCATTGAATCGGGCAAATGCGGTTCGTCCTAGTAGTGCATGATAGCCACTACGAAAGGGGACGATATCGAAGATTAGCTCCTCGCTTCGGAAGTTGTCCGGAGATCCGAAGACTACTGCCAGTGTTGTTGAGCCCATACAATAGGCCTCTACACCTGGAATTACACCTTTAAAGGTGGTTTTGGTGGGTTTGATCCTTGAGGGATCGATGCCCATTTTGCGCACTGTATCCTGATAAAGCAGGTTCAGGCTACTGCCACCGTCCATAAGGACTCGCGTGAGATGGAATCCGTCAATGATGGGGTCGAGGACCAATGCGGTTGAACCGCCATGATGGATACTGGTAGGATGGTACCTACGATCGAAAGTGATCGGACAAGACGAGCATGGGTTGAACTTCGGGGCGACTGGCTCCATCGCATAGACGTCCCTTAGAGCACGCTTCCTTTCCCGCTTGGGAATGTCGGTGGCGTATATCATGTTTACCGTTTTCACCTGGGGAGGAAATTTCTTCTATCCTCCTGTGTTCGGCGGCCCGGGCTCCTCGTCATCATCGCTATGCAGCCCCTTTTCCTTGTTTTTGGCATTCAACTTGCCGGCCTGTTTGAACACCCAGCATTCTCTGTTGGTGTGATTTGCTGGTTTATCGGGGGTGCCGTGAATTTGACACGAGCGATCGAGTATGCGGTCCAGACTGGACGGGCCCAGATTGTTTCTTTTGAATGGCTTTTTCGCTGACCGGACTTAGAGCCACTGAATCCGGCATTGAATGTCGTGTCTTCGGCGTTGTCGCCATTGTTGCGACACTTATGTCGGTTGTGTCATGGCTTGCCGTTGCTATCTCGGGCATCTGAAGTGCCAGAATTCCTTGGTATGATGTTACTGCGAGCCAGCCAGCTATCCTCACCCGCACAAAAGCGGGTCATGAGTGTCGTGAGGGCTGCCATGGACTTCGGCTTGTCTTGGCCGAGGTGTCGGGCAAGCCACTCGTCGCGGATGTTATGCTTAAAGTCCGCTAGGGCTTCGGCATCCGGACAGTCGACGATTTGGTTCTTTTTAGTTAGGAACCGAGTCCAGAATTTCCTGGCTGACTCTCCGGGCTGTTGGGTTATGTGACTTAAGTCATCAGCGTCCGGTGGTTGCACGTAAGTGCCCTAGAAGTTGTCAAGGAATGCGTCCTCCAGGTTCTCCCAACTGCCAATGGAGTTTGCCGGCAGGCTATTCAGCCAATGCCGAGTCTGTCCTTTGAGCTTAAGTGGGATGTACTTGACGGCATGTAGATCTTCGCCACGGGCCATGTGAATGTGGAGAAGGAAATCTTCAATCCATACCGCGGGGTCTGTTGTACCATCGTATGATTCAATGTTTACGGGTTTAAACCCTTCTGGGAATTCATGATCCATTACTTCATCAGTGAAGCATAGGGGGTGTGTGGCGCCTCTATGCCGGGCTACATCATGACGCAATTCAAATGAGTCTGGTCTGTTGTATACGGCCCGGCCGGACTTGCTTTTAGCGTATCCGGCGTGATGGTCATCATCACGCGTTGTGGCGCGCCCCCCCCGATCCCTAGATCGATCTTGACTGTCCTACTTTGTTTTCCAATACGTCTCATAGGTCCTGCGTGTAGCTCCGGGCCTTAGTGTTTTTGTTTGATTGGCGGCGGGGTGCGGGCTGGTGTTCGGGCTGATACGCCGCTTTGTCTCGGCCACGAGGTGGCCGATCAGCCTCGTCTTGTGCTGGTAGTGTAGGCTCTAGCGCCTCCACTTCGAGTTGACGTAGCATCCTACGCTTCGGGTAACTTTTGGTTGGGCGCTCGAGTCCGTATTCCTTGGCTGCCAGGACCTCAGTCCATCTATCTGTTAGCAGATCTTGATCAGCTTGAAGCTGCTGCTGTTTTTTCTTCAAGCTTTTTGGGGTGGCTATAAGTCGGCGCTTGAAGCGCTCCTGCTCGACGGGATCCTCAGGCACGATGAATTCTTCATCGCCGAGGCTCACCTCGTCTTCGGAGAGAGGCATGTAGTTGTCATCCTCTGATTCTCCATCTGTTGCCTGCTCCTTGGGGCTAGCTTTCCCATCCTTCCGCTCTGCCTGCTCGAAGTCTGGCTGGGCGGGATTGTTTTCGTCTTCGGCACCATCCGGATTGCTATCATCTCTTGTGCCGGTATTGCTATTTTTGCTATGGCAGGGCTTAGAGTGGCGCCGATGACGCCGGTGCTTTCATTGCTTCCCCAAGGGATTATCCTCCGTTGCCTCATCGCCATTGTTTTCTGTTGGGGTGTCCACCATATATGTATCATATGATGAGGTGGCTGTCCAGCGCCCTGTGGGCGGTGGTTCCTATTCTTCTCCTGCATCGTCGTCCATACCGTCGATGTCTTCGGAGTCGAAGTCGAGCACGTCGGTTAATTCGTCGACAGTGGCTATTAAGTGGGTGGTGGGTGGGGAACAAATTTCTTCGTCGTCCGCTTCCCACTCAAGTCGGACATAGTTCGGCCAAGAGTCTCCTGATAAAGAGAGAGACCTTAATGAATTTAGCATGTCGCCCAGGGGCGAGTGCTGAAAGATATCCGCGGTGGTAAACTCCATGATCGGTGCCCAATCAGATTCGATAGGCCCGGGTGCACGCGGTTGGGAACCTAGGGCCGGAGACGAGTCCAAGGGTCCGATGACGCAGATCTCTTTGGAGGTCAAGTCTGTGTTCGGCTCCAGCGCCTATGAATGTGCGGCCTCCGTGACGGGGTCCATCCACCCCTCCTCAGATGGCGTGATCTGCTCCGGATCGAAGGCCGGAGCAGCCGCATGTGCGATATCCCAAACACCGTCCGATGGCAGATCTAAGTCATGCCCGTCGCGACTGTTCGGTGCTCCTGATGTGGGCTCGAATCCGTTGAAGATCAAGTCTCCGCGGATGTCGGTAGTTTAGTTCAAGTTTCCAAACCTGACCTGATGGCCAGGGGCGTAGCTGTCGATCTGCTCCAGACGGCCAAGCGAGTTGGCCCGTAGTACGAAGCCACCGAATACGAAGATCTGTCTGGGGAGGAAAACCTCATCCTGGACCGCATCGTTGCTGATGATTGAAGGAGCCATCAAGCCTTATTGTGACGACACAGTGGAACTCTCAATGAAAGCAGCAATGTCGGTGTCAAAACCGGCGGATCTCGGGTAGGGGGTCCTGAACTGTGCATCTAAGGCTAATGGTAACAGGAGGCGGGGGACACGATGTTTACCCAGGTTCGGGCCCACTGGATGGTGGTAATACCCTACTTCCTGCTTGATTGATCTAGATGATATGAGTATTACAAGAGTTGATCTACCACAAGATCGTAGAGGCTAAACCCTAGAAGCTAGCCTATGATCATGATTGTTCTTGTCCGACGGACTAAAACCCTCCGGTTTATATATACACCGGAAGGGGCTAGGGTTACATAGAGTCGGTTAAAGAGAAGGAGATCTACACATCCGAATCACCAAGCTTGGCTTCCACGCAAAGGAGAGTCCCACCCGGACACGGGACGAACTCTTCATTCTTGTATTTTCATAGTCCAACAGTCCGGCATAAGCATATAGTCCGGCTGTCCGAGGACCCCTAATCCAGGACTCCCTCAGTAGGGCCTTAGGCCTGACCTAGACACCCCACCCAAGGACACTGACCTACAGTCAAAGGCATTCAAGGACCAACTGGGAATACCAACTGGGATCACCCCAAAGTGCGATCACTCGATAGAAGACTCCACTTGGATACCCAATTCCACTCGACCACAACATAGTCACTCGACCATATGAAGAACCACCCGGTGTATAGAAGATCTAAAGTCATCCCAGGATGGCAACGGTTAGGCGTTCACTTTGTAGTCTTAATGATCATTTATGGCTGGCATTACCAGTAATGCCCCATCTTAACTCACATTGAACCCTGTGTAACCGAGGTCTGAGAGGGTCCTGGCACACTCTATATAAGCCACCCTCCTGCTCTAGCACAAGGGTTCACACCCCTTGTAACATTCATGCATATCCAGTTGACACAGGCTTAGGGCACCGAGACGTACGGCTTTTACCTCCTTCGAGAGGGGCCTGAACTCGTAAACTTGCATGTACAACCTCACTGTAGCTAGGACCTTGCCTCCTCATACGTAACCCCTATTCTTATTGTCAGACTTACTCCCACGACAGAGGTGGCGCCCCCCTTTTCCTTTTTCCCACCAAGGGGGAAAGGCAGGAGGAGGTGGCGCCCTCTCCTTTCCTTCTTCTAGGGCCTGCGGCCAGGGAAAGGGGCGCACCAGCCCCTTGTGGGCTGGTCTGTCCTTCCCTCGGCCCATTAAACCCATATCATTGCCAGGGTTGCCTAAAACTCCTTTCCGGTGACGCAATATGTACCTGGTACCCTACGGAACACTTCCGGTGTCCGAATACTATTGTCCCATATATCAATCTTTACCTCCCGACCATTTCGAGACTCCTCTTCATGTCCGTGATCTCATCCGGCACTCCGAACAACATTCGGTCACCAAATGACATAACTCATATAATACAATATCGTCATCGAACGTTAAGCGTGCGGACCCTAGGGGTTTGAGAACTATGTAGACATGACTGAGACACCTCTCCGGTCAATAACCAATAGCAGAACTTGGATGCTCATATTGCCCCCCACATATTCTACGAAGATCTTTATCGGTTGAACCGTTATGACAACATACTTTATTCCCTTTGTCATCGGTATGTAACTTGCCCGAGATTCAATCATCAGTATCTTCATACCTAGTTCAATCTCGTTACCGGCAAGTCTCTTTACTCATTACGTAATGCATCATACTGTAACTAGCTCATTAGTCACTTTGCTTGCAAGGCTTCTTATGATGTGCATTACCGAGAGGGCCCGGAGATACCTCTCCGATACTTGGAGTGACAAATCCTAATCTCGATCTATGCCAACCCAACAAACACCTTTGGAGATACCTGTAGAGCATATTTATAATCACCCAGTTACGTTGTGACGTTTGATATCACACAAGGCATTCCTCCGGTATCTGGGAGTTTCATAATCTCATAGTCAGAGGAATATATATTTGTCATGAAGAAAGCAATAGCAATAAAACTGAACGATCATAATGCTAAGCTAACGAATGGGTCTTTTCCATCACATAATTCTCCTAATGATGTGATCTCGTTTAGCAAATGACAACACATGTCTATGGTTAGGAAACTTAACCATCTTTGATTAACGAGCTAGTCTAGTAGAGGCTTACTAGGGACACGGTATTTTGCCTATGTATCACACATGTATCAAGTTTCCGGTTAATACAATTCTAGCATGAATAATAAACATTCATCATGAAATAATAAAATATAAAATAACAACTTTATTATTGCCTCTAGGGCATATTTCCTTCAATATAACCATCACAAAAATTATTCTTTTCATGATCCACAAGCATAGAAATTTTATTACTCTCCACATAAGCAAATTTGCTCTCAAGGATAGTAGTGGGAGCAAACTCAACAAAATAACTATCATGTGAGGCATAATCCAATTGAAAATTAAAATCAAGATGACAAGTTTCATGGTTACCATTATTCTTTATAGCATACAGGCATCCCAATAATCATCATAGATAGCAATTTTGTTCTCGTAATCAATTGGAACCTCTTCCGAAATAGTGGATTCATCACTAAAATAAAGTCATGACCTCTCCAAATCCACTTTTATCATTATAATAAGATTCAACACCCTCCAAAATAGTGGTATCATTAGTACCTAGAGTTGACGCTCTTCCCAACCCAATTTCATCAATAATCATCATAAATAGGAGGCATGCTATCATCATAATAAAATTGCACATCAAAACTTGGGGGACAAAAAGTATCATCTTCATCAAACATAGCATCCCCAAGCTTATGGCTTTGCATATTATTAGCATCATGCATATTCGAAGAATTCATACTAACAACATTGCAATCATGCTCATCATTCAAAGATTTAGTGCCAAACATTTTATTAACTTCTTCTTCTAACACTTGAGCATAATTTTCCTTTCCATCATTTTCACAAAAGACATTAAAAATGTGAAGCATATGAGGCAACCTCAATTCCATTTTTTGTAGTTTTATTTTATAAACTAAACTAGTTATAAAACAAGAAACTAAAAGATCTAAATATATACCTTCAAGAGCTAACCTCCCCGGCAACGGGGCCAGAAAAGAGCTTCATGGCTACTACGCTACCTTCTTCTCGTAAACTCGTGTTGGGCCTCCAAGCTAAGAGGTTTGTAGGACAGCAGCAAATTTCCCACAAGTGGATGACCTAAGGTTTATCAATCCATGGGAGGCATAGGATGAAGATGGTCTCTCTCAAACAACCCTGCAAACAAATAACAAAGCGTCTCTTGTGTCCCCAACACACCCAATACAATGGTATATTGTATAGGTGCACTAGTTTGGCGAAGAGATGGTGATACAAGCAAATATGGATGGTAGATATAGGTTTTTGTAATCCGAAAATATAAAAACAGCAAGGTAACTGGTCGTAAAAGTGAGCTAAAGCGGTATTCCAATGCTTGGAAACAAGGCCTAGGGTTCATACTTTCACTTGTACAAGTTCTCTCAACAATGATAACATAATTAGATCACATAACAATCCCTCAACATGCAACAAAGAATCACTCCAGAGTTTCTATCGGAGAACGTAGGATGAAAACATGCATCAACCCCTATGCATAGATTACCCCAATGTCACCTCGAGAATCCATGAGTTGAGTGCCATAAAATACATCAAGTGAATCAACAGAACATCCCATTGTCACCACAAATATCCCATCACAAGACATACATCAAGTGTTCTCAAATCCAATACTCAATCCAACATACCGAAACCTCAAAGGGCAAGACTCAATTCATCACAAGAAGATAGAGGGGGAGAAACACCATATGATCCAACTATAGTAACAAAGCTCGCAGTACATCAAGATCATGCCAAATCAAGAACACGAGAGAGAGAGAGAGAGAGAGAGAGAGATCAAACACATAGCTACTGGTACATACCCTCAGCCCCGAGGGTGAACTACTCCCTCAACGTCATGAAGACCGCAGGGATAATGAAGATGGCCACCGATGATGGTTTCCCCCTTCGGCAGGGTGCTGGAACAGGCTCCCGGTTGGTTTTCCATGGCTATAGAGGCTTGCGGCGGCGGAACTCCTGATCTAGGTTTCTTTCTAGGGGTTTCTGGATTTATAGGAACTTTTGGCGTCGGTTTCACATAGGGGGGTCCACGAGTCAGTGACAAGGTAGGGGGCGCACCCTCCACCCTTGTCGTTGACTCGGGACTCTTCTGGCCCAACTCTTGTGCTTCGGGGCTTCTGGTCCATAAAAAATCACCGTAAATTTTCAACTCGTTTGGACTACGTTTGATATTCCTTTTCTGCAAAACTCAAAAACAAGGAAAAAACAGAAACTGGCACTAGACTCTAGGTTAATAGGTTAGTGCCAAAAATAATATAAATAGCTTATAAATGCATATAAAACATCCAAAACAGATAATTTAATAGCATGGAACAATAAAAAAATTATAGATACGTTGGAGACGTATCAGTGCATTAGATAAACCAAAAGGCATACGTCTATAAGCATAAGTTCCAAAAGGACAAGTAAAGGTGGTTTTCTCTTGATCTCGTTGTGAAACAGGTATTTGATAAAAACCAGAATATCCATCGAGAAAACAAAAGTGTGTGTGCTTAGATAATCTTTCTAGCATTTGATCAATAAAAGGCACAGGGTAATGACCTTTTCTAGTTGCTTTATTTAATTTTCTAAAATCAATTACCATTCTATACCCAGTGACAATTGTTTGTGGAATAAGTTCATTTTTATCGTTAGGAACAATGGTAATACCTCCCTTCTTAGGGACACAATGAACATGACTTACCCATCTACTATCAGTTATATGATAGATTATACCTCCCTCCAGAAGATTCAATATTTCAGTTCTTACCACTTCTTTCATTTTAGGATTCAAACGTTGTTGGTGATCAACAATGGGTTTAGCATTAGGTTCCATATTAATTTTGTGCTGACAGAGAGTGGGACTAATGCCCTTTAAATCATCAAGAGAGTATCCAATAGCAGCTCGGTGCTTCTTCATAACCTTCAATAATCTTTCTTCTTCATGTTCTGAAAGGTTAACACTAATAAGAACATGATAATATTCTTTTCTCATCAAGATAAGCATATTTCAAAGTGTCTGGTAACTGTTTTAATTCAAACACGAGATCACCTTTTGGTGGAGGAGGACCTCCTAGAGTTTCAATAGGCAAATTGTGTTTAAGCAGAGGTCGTTGTTCAAAGAAAATTTTATCTATCTCATTTCTTTCATGCATATGCATATCATTTTCATGGTCTAGCAAATATTATTCTAGTTGATCAGTAGGCGGCACACCAATAGAAGCAAGACCAATTATTTCATCGTTACTAGACAATTCATTCTTATAATGTTTTCTACTAAACTTAGGAAAAATAAAATCATGAGACTCATCACCAAAACTACCACCAACAGTTTGTTTCTCACAATCTATTTAGCATTAACGGTGATAATGGGACAAAAGTCATCTTGTGGGGAACCAAGAACAAGAAAATCAGTAGGGTATTTTATTTTCCCACACAAGACTTCAACATCTCTAACAATCCCAAGTGATGTGATGGTGTCTCTATTAGCAAGATTAATAGTAACATATATGTCTTCTATTTCAGCAGGTGTTATATCATTCATAACTTCTTGATATAAGGTAAAAGGAATAGCACTCACGCTAGCACCTATGTCACATAAACCATGACTAGCACATATGCCCACGCATTGCAACAGGAGAAAAATATAGTATGCATTACAAGTTAGTGAGAATTATATGCGCAAGCAAAACCCTGTGTGCACGTGAAAAGTAACATTTAGCTTCTCGGTTTCACCTCGTGTGAAGTAACCAATCCGCTATTTTTTCATTCATTGATCGAGGGAATTTAAGAGTTCTGTTACGTCATCGTACACCAAAGAATGCCCACGAATTAATCAAAGCTACTTTTCTTTTCAATCAAGGAGATTTTAAGGTATGAAGTTTCTGAATATTGAAGGAAACATGAACCGTTTTTTAAATCCTAAAAAGTTTTCGAAAATTATGTACACTTTCAGAAAACTCAAAAAAATTTGAAACATGAATATTTTTTAAAATTTACAAACATATTTTGAAAGCATCAACTTTTTTATAAAAACATGAACATTATTTGAATATGTGAACATTTTTGTAGAACCGAAACAAGTGTTCAAAATTCATAATTTTTTTTGAAAATGTGTAAATTTAACATTATTTTGAATTGTGAAAATTTCACTAAAACAAGAATATTTTTCGAATTTGGAGAATTTAAAAAAATTCCATTTTGTTTTCAAAAATCTCGAACAATTTTGAAAAACAATAAAAGTTAAAAAAATGGGAAACTGTTTTCAAGTACCGAATATTTTCCATAATATAGTAACAAATTTTTTGAATTCTAAACATTTTCTATAATTTGATTTTTTGAAATGTTGAATGTGTTTTGAGAATTTAAATTTACTAAATAAATTCGATAATAAAAATAAATTTGGAAGGGAAAAAAGAGATATGGGAAGGAGAATAAAAGTAGGAGTAAAACAACAAAGAAAAATGGGGGTGCCCATTTTTGGTTGTCCTGTGCAAAGCTATAACTATTTTATCGCCCTGTGTGGAAAATAGAATTTTCACAGCTGCATTTGCAGAAAAATAAGTGGGTTGGCTTCACTGGGCCATAGCACATGGCCCACGTACAAAATTCTGGAAAATATTTCTTTTTAGCAGACAAACACATAAGGTACCACCTCAGATAAAAAAATTCGACGGTGAACGGATGAAAAAATTGACGAAACGCACCTTGCTTTATTAGTAGGTATAGATAACAGTGTTCTCCTATTTTAACTAAGACAACAAGAATGCCAACAACGGGGCTATGTTTATCTTTTTCATCGGGTTTGGCAGTCCTAGCAGCTTCATAACAGAAGTAAATAACATGCCCATCTATATTTTTGACCAGGAGATCTTTAACCATAGCAACACTAGGTTCTACTTTGATTTGGTCAGCAGGTTTGGATGCTCTAATATAACTTTTTTTGACCAGAGTTGAAACTTTAGCATGTTCCTTTATCCTAACAGGGAAAGGTGGTTTTTCAATATAAGTAGTAGGAACAACTGGATCAACATTATAAATAATAGTTTAATCTTTAGCTATTACTGGTTCTGTAATTTCTTCCTTAATAGGTGGGTGATATTTAAACCACTTCTCTTTAGAGAGATCAACATGTGTAGCAAATGATTTACAGAAGGAGGCTACTATCTCAGAGTCAAGTCCATATTTAGTGCTAAACTTTTGAAAAGCATCGGTATTCATAAAAGATTTAACACAATCATACTTAATCTTAATACTTGATTCTTTACCTTCCTCGAGTTTCCATTCTTCAGAGTTGCGTTTAATTCTTTCTAAAAGATCCCACCTGAATTCAACAGACTTCTTCATAAAGGAACCAGTACAAGAAGTATCAAGCATGGATTGATCATCATGAGAAAGCCGAGCAGAGAATTTTTGAATAATAATTTCTCTTGAGAGCTCATGATTGGGGCATGAATATAACATTGACTTAAGCCTCCCCCAAGCAAGAGTGATACTTTCTCCTTCACGAGGTCAAAAATAATATATATAATTCCGATCATGATGAACTAGATGCATAGGATAATTTTTTTGGGGAAATTCCAATTTCAATCGATTCCAATTCCAAGATCCAATATCATCGCATAGCCTATACCATGCCAATGCTTTTACCTTCAAAGATAAAGGGAAAATCTTCTTCTTAGCTTCATCTCCGGGTAGACCTGCAAGCTTAAACAATCCACAAATTTCATCCACATATATCAAGTGCATATGAGGATGTTCGATTCCATCTCCTGCATAAAGATTAGCTAGCAGTTGTTCTATCATACCCGAAGGAATTTCATAACCAATATTATCAGTAGGTGCGGTAGGTTAAGGGGAAACTAATTGTGGTTCCGATCGAGGTGAAGATACCCCGAACAAACCCCTCAACGGATTGTTCTCCATAGTAACAAGTGACAATAAATTTCAGAACGTAGTAATAAGTTTTCCTTACCGAATTCCACTTACCAAGAGCGCTTTACTGACCTGGCAACGGTGCGAGGAAAGGGTCTTGATTACCCACAATTATAGGGGATCAATCTTAGTCCTTAGTAAGAGTGTCAAACCCAACAAGGAGCAGAAGAAAATGACAAGTAGATTTTAGCAAGGTATTCTCTGCAAGCACTGAAATTATGAGTAACGAGTAGTTTGATAACAAGATAATTTGTAACGATCAAGTATCCGTAACGGTAACAAAAGTGCAGGAAGATAGCCCAATCCTTTTGAGGCAAAAGACATGCCAAAACGGTCTCTTATGATAAGCAAAGCGATAGGTACATGGGAATTTCATCTAGTCACTTTTATCATGTTGGTTTGGTTTGTGCTTGCTACTTTGATAATTTGATAAGTGATTCGACCAGTGCTTAGGTGCTGTTCTTACTTGAACAAGACTCCTACTTATGATTAACCCCCTCGCTAGCATCCACAACTACGAGAAAAGTATTAAGAATAAATCTAACCTTAGCGTTAAACTTTTGGATCCAAATCGGTCCCTTACGGGATAACACATAAACTAGGGTTTAAGCTTCTATCACTCTCGCAACCCATCATCTAATAAATACTCCATAATGCATTCCCTTAGGCCCAAATATGGTGAAGTGTCATGTAGTCGACATTCACATGACACCACTAAGGGAATGACAACATACATACCATCAAAATATCGAACACATATCAAGTTCACATGATTACTTGCAACAAGATTTCTTTGTGACCTCTAGAACAAAAGTAACTACTCACAAATGATAATCATGCTCAAGATCAGAGGGGTATTGAATAGCATAATGGATCTGAACATATAATCTTCCACCAAATAAACCATATAGTAATCAACTACAAGATGTAATCAACACTACTAGTCACCCACAAGCACCAATCTAAGGTTCCGTACAAAGATTGAACACAAGAGATGAACTAGGGTTTGAGAGGAGATGGTTTTGTTGAAGATGTTGATGGATATTTCCCTCCCCGAGATGGGAGAGTTGTTGGTGATGATGATGAAGACAATTTCCTCGTCCGGGAGGGAAGTTCCCCCGGCGAAATCGCTCCGCCGGAGGGCAAAAGTGCTCCTGCCCAAGTTCCGCCTCCATACGGCGGCGCTTCATCCCAAAAGTCCTCCCCTTATTTTTTCTAGGTCAATATGACTTATATACTAAAAGAGGGGCACCGGAGGTGGGCCGAGGAGGGTACAAACCACCAGGGCACGCTTGGGCTCCCTTGCACACCCAGGTGGGTTGTTCCCACCTGGTGGGCCCCCTCTGGTTCTTATTTGTTCCAATAATTCTTATATATTACATAAAAAATCTCTGTGAAGTTTCAGCTCATTTGGAGTTGTGCGGAATCGGTAGCCTGATGTAGCTTTTTCAGGTCCAGAATTCCCGCTACCGGTATTCTCCCTCATTGTGTGAACCTTGCATATTATGAGGGAAAAGGCAGTAGAATTACTCCAAAAAGCATTATTATACATAAAAACAATATGAATAACAGTAGGAAAACATGATGCAAAATGGACGTATCAGTAGCACACAAGCAGTAGTACCGCTAGTACCCACGGTAGTATCGTTGTTCACTACCGGTCTACTACCACTTAGGGGATTCTTGATGTTGCAACTCTCAGTTGTCTGGTCATAATTAGCGATACTAGAGCGGTACTACTGCCCTTACTACCACTACCAGTGTCGCTTGGGTTTCCTCCCCCATGCTAGCTCATGTTATTGCTTTCCCTCAAGCGGTACTAGAGCGGCATCGTTTGGCACGGTACTGCCTCTTGCCGCCCTAGCACAGTCTAGTACAACTGCTTAGTCCTGCTCACAACACCTCAGCGGTAGTACCACTGTGGGGGTCTGGTAGTATCGCTCTAGCAGCACTACCACCCTCTATTTGATCTCTTGTTCTATCTTGACTCTAGTAGTACCGCCTAAGCGGTAGTACCTCTCCTAGGAGCGGTATTACCGCTTATATGCTGGTTGAGGGCAGAAAAAAGTTAGATTTTCCCCTACTATATAAAGGGGTTCTTCTTCCTGTGAGGACTCACCTCTTCTATCCCCAAACTCCATCGTTGCTCCAAAGCTTATTTTCGCCCGATCTCTCTCCCTACCCAATCAAACTTGTTGATTTTCTAGGGATTGGTTGAGAAGGCCCCGATCTACACTTCCACCAAGACAAATTTGATCCCTCCACTAATCCCCTGCAGATTTTATTACTCTTGGGTGTTTGAGCACCCTAGACAGTTGAGGTCACCTCGGAGCCATAGTCCATTGTGGTGAAGCTTCATGGTGGTGTTGGGAGCCCCCAATTTGGTTGTGGAGATTGCCCCAACCTTGTTTTTAAAGGTCCGGTTGCCGCCTTCAAGGGCACCACTAGTGGAATCGCAACATCTTGCATCGTGCGAGGGCATGAGGAGAATACGGTGGCCCTGGTAGCTTCTTGGGGGAACATGGTGCCTCCACACTGCTGTAATGGAGACGTACTGCCCCTCAAAGGGAAAGAAGTTCGGTCACACATCCTCGTCTCCACTGGCTCCACTCATGGTTACTTCTTACCTTTACTTTGTTCAAGCTATATTTGTGTTGTATCCTTTGCTTGCTCTTGTTGTTGTTGCTAGCATCATATA
The DNA here is from genome assembly GCF_018294505.1 of Triticum aestivum. Lineage (NCBI taxonomy): Eukaryota > Viridiplantae > Streptophyta > Magnoliopsida > Poales > Poaceae > Triticum > Triticum aestivum. The sequence continues at coordinate 106,002,921 of NC_057799.1, read as the reverse complement.
GGTTGCTCACCTAGTTGCACATCTAGACAACCTATTTGTTGCTAAACCTATTTTTTAAGAAAAGCTAAAAATCGGTAGTTGTGTATTCACCCCCCTCTAGTCGACCATATCAATCCTTTCAATTGGTATCAGGTTCTCGTCTCTTTATTAAGGGTTTAACCACCCTAAGAGTAGGGTTGGCAATGGTGATGGGGAGGAGGAAGTTCCCGAGGCCGTGGAGTTAAATTCGATCACTCGAGACGAATTAGATGAGGTTATGGCTTCACTTAAGACGCCTATGACGACTGAAGTCAAGTCCATGCATAAAGATCTCCTTGAGAAGTTAAAACTTTCTACCAGTCCATTGCCAGTGGCTAATCCCACAGCATCGGAGTCTGAGGCCAATTCCTCTAGGGAAGTGGCTAAAGCTACTCATACTTCTTCCACTCAAGGTAAGAATGGGACGGACACTCATGTCGCGGTTGCCCCTCCCTCGATCTATGGAGGGTTGGTCCCCTCACCTCATTTCAATAACCTTGGTCCTCCTCCTAAGCTTGAAAAGAATAATTTTTCTAATTGGGTTTGTTGGTATCAAGTCTCATTTGAATCACAACTTAATACATCTTACGAGGATCATTGAACAAGGCTTATCCACATGATCTATAAAATATTACTCCAAAATAAGAGGTGGACAATCAATACAATCACTCCGCCTTGTTCATTCTTCAAGCTGCGGTGCCTCCCGGAGATCTTTCTCATTTGCAATGTCTACTATGCAACTTTATTCTTGTATACTCGAGTTGGGACTCCAAGCGCAGAGTTTTGTAGGATAGTAGCAGTTTTCCCTCAAGTGGATGACCTAAGGTTTATCAATCCGTGGGAGGCATAGGATGAAGATGGTCTGTCTCAAACAACCCTGCAACCAAATAACAAAGAGTCTCTTGTGTCCCCAACACACCAAATACAATGCTAAATTGTATAGATGCACTAGTTCGACGAAGAGATGGTGATACAAGTGTAATATGGGCAGTAGATATTGATTTTTTTAAAAGGAACAATAAATAACAGCAAGGTAGCAAGTAACAAAAGTGAGGACAAACGGTATTGCAATGCTTGAAAATGAGGCCTAGGGTTCATACTTTCACTAGTGCAATCTCTCAATAATGCTAATATATTTGGATCATATAACCACCCCCCACGTGCGATGAAGAATCACTCCAAATTTCTTATCTAGCAAAGAACGTAAGAAGAAATTGTTTGTAGGGTACGAAACCACTCAAAGTTATTCTTTTCGATCAATCTTTTGAGCAATCCCTATAAGTGTCACAAACAACCCTAGTAAAATAACACCATATGATACACATCAACCAACTCTAATGTCACCTAGATAATCCAATGTCACTGTGAGTATCCGTGAGTTAACTATACAATATGCATCAAACAATTTCAGATTTATAATACCCAATCCAACACAAAGAATCTCAAAGAGTGCCCCAAGATTTCTACCTGAGAAACAAGGACGAGAACATGAATCAGCCCCTATGCATAGATTACCCCAATGTCACTTCAGGAATCCGCGAGTTGAGTGCCAAGACATACATCAAGTGTTCTCAAATCTATAAAAGTATTCAATCTGATAACAACGAAATCTCAAAGGTAAAACTCAATCCATCACAACAAGATAGAGAGGGAGAAACACCATATGATCCAACTATATTACCAAAGCTTGCGGTAAGAAAGATCGTGCCAAATGAAGAACACGAGAGAGAGAGAGAGATTAAACACATAGCTACTGGTAAAAACCCTCAGCCTCGAGGGTTGACTACTTCCTTCTCATCATGGAGACCGCCAGGATGATGAAGACGGCCTCCGGTGATGATTTCCCCCTCCGGCAGAGTGCCGAAACAGGGTCCAGATTGTTTTTTCATGGCTATAGAGGCTTGCGGCGGCGGAACTTCTCATCTAGGGTTATTTTTGGGGGTTTCTGTATATATAGGATTTTTCAGCATTAGAATCACGCGAAGATGGACCTCGAGGGACCCACTACCCACCAGGACGCGCTAGGGGGGTGGCATGCCCTGGTGCCTAGTGGCCACCTCCCCCACCTTCTGGTCCTTCCACGAAGCTTTTCGTGCCTCTCCAGTTCCAAGAAAATCGTCAAAGAGTTTCAGCTCATTTGGAGAACTTTCATTTCTGCACAAAAAACAACACCATGATAGTTCTGCTGAAAACAACGTCAATCCGGGTTAGTCCCATTCAAATCATACCAAAACCATATAAAATTGTTGTAAACATGTCATGAATACTTCATAAATTATAGATACATTGGAGACGAATCACGCCCTTTCACTCGGGCAAAGGATAGTTGGGATCGTATTGTCGGTATGTAGAAGGGAAGCTCAAGCATTAAACGGTCCAACTTTGAGGTGGTTCTCGATGAGGCAATGAGTTTGTGATGATTCAAGATGAGGATCCTCGTGATGTCTACCGTAGAGTCACAACTCTCGCGGTAGCTCTTCAAGACCATGGGAGCAAGGATACAAATGATAATTGTATCAAGCGCAAGTTTCTCAAGGCAAGCATGCCTTTCAACAAGGCCATGTCCTCCGTGATTCGTCAAAGACCGGACTTCCACACCTTGTCTTGAACTGATGTGTTGGATGAGTTTATTGCCATGCACATAATAATTAGACCGCCGACAATGCACTTGGTCATGACCAATGGTCAAATAAAGCCTCTTCCAGCCTTGCTTTGAAGGCCAAGGCCATTCCAGAAGAAGATGAAGAGGAAGAAGAGGAGAGTTGCCCCGAACACACCAAATATGCTTACCACGAGCACATGGCTCTTGCATCAAGTCAATTTTGGGGCAAAAAGAGAAACACCAAGCCTAATTTCTCCAAGAAAAACACAAGTGCCTCAAAGGGCAAGCAACATGCGAGAGCTTGCTAAAATTGTGGCAATGTGAGTAACTTTGTGGTGGATTGCCCCTATGAGAAGAGGGAGACAATGGTGGAAAGCTTATCCGCAATGAAAAGGCCAAGACGTTCCCCAACAAGAACAACTTTACCAAGAAGGTGCCTCAAAAGGTCTTGGTGGCATAAGAAGAGTATCTCCGATGATGAAGACAATGATGCAAACGGTGAAGGAATGGCAACGACCACCGTGTCCCTTGCCACATCTTCCCCAACCAAGGTGTCGCACTTTGATGCCCCTAACGAGAACATCATCCCCAAGTGCCTTATGGCTAATGGCATTAACAAGGTAACTGCCAACATCAAAACTTCCATCACTACTAATCCTTATTTGTTGGATTGTCTGGATGAACATGAGGAGGTAAAGGTGGATGAAAATGAGTTTGATAAGTTCTTAGGCAAGCTCAAAGGTGAGACCAAGAAGCAGTTTGTTGCTCTCTTGGAACATCTCCGTGAGGCCAATGGTATCATTGAGTCCCATAAGGATAACATCTTGAAGTTAGAAGGGCATAGCCGTGACTATGCCGATGAAATTGCAGACCTTTCTGTTGCTCTTGAGGAAGAGCGGGGACTTCGTTTGGCTCTTGAGGAGTCACACAATGATGATCTTGCTAAATCTAGGAAAGATCTTGATCATGCTCTCGTTATTACTCATGTGCTTAAATCTGAGAAGGTTGCACTTGCGGTTGGCCATGAAAGACTCCAGGAGGAGTTTGGCACACTTGACAAGGCTCACAAGGTCTTGAAGGGTTCTCATGCCTCTATCAAGGAGTCTCATGATCAACTCCAAGTAAAACTAACAAAGGAGATAACCACTTGTCCTCCTTTCATTTTAATTTATAATGTCATTGCTACTAACCCTTGTTGTGAGCATGTGCATCTTGTGGAGGAGAATGCCAAGTTGAAAGAGCAACTTGATATAGGCCTTGTGAATTGCATACAAGGTGAGAAGAACCTCAATGACCTTTTGAGCGATCAAAAGGAAGTTGTGTCAAAGGAAGGACTTGGGAGTGCACCCAAGTCAAAGAAGAAGAAGACCAAGAAACCTCTCCCGCTTAAGGAAACCTTCATCGAGGTGGGAGAGGGTGCTCATGATAAGAAGAAGGACAAAGATGTGGGTGGTAATGCCAAGAAGGGCAATACCACCCCTCCCAACAAAGCCGGCGATTTAACCCTTCATATATTGTATGCCGCATTAGTGATGGACATGTTTATGCCAAATTTGTTGGTTCTTCTTATGAGTACATTGAATGGTATATTTTGGTTCCTAAGACCCTTGTTGCTAGCATCAGAGGACCCATTCAAAAATGGTTACCTAAATCCAGGCATTAATCTCTTGTAGGGGTTTGCTTCCCGTGGGGTATCATGATTGCTTGATAGTCGAGCAATGAAATATATGACCGGGAGCAAGGACTTGGTGGTGGACGTGCAAGCAATTCCATCTATGCCCACCCATGTCCAATTCGGTGATGCTTCAACTTCTAAGGTATTGGGCCTTGGCAAGGTGGTCATATCTCAAGATCTATCTATTGAGAAGGTCATGCTTGTTGAGTATCTTGCATACAATTTACTTTTCGTTCATCAACTTGCACTCATGGGCTTTGCAACATTCTTTGGTCTAGATATCATGGCCCTTTTGTGGAGCAAGTCTCCTAAAGTAGCTTTTTGTTGGGCATGTCAAGAATGGTCTCCATGTGGTTAATTTTTCAGAGCGACCCACTAAGACGACGACGTGCCTAATGGCTAAAGTTGACGTTGGATGGCTTTGGCATCACTGACTAGCCCGTGTCAATATGAGATTTTTTCAAAGTCTCCTCAAAGGGAATCACATTCGTGGACTAACAAATGTGAGTTTTGCCAAAGATTGTGCTTGCGGTGCTTGTATCGAAGGAAAGCTACATGAGACAGCTCACCAGCCCATTACTATTATCTACTCGATGAGGCCCTTTGAGCTCCTTCACATGGATCTCTTTGGCCCTCCATCCTTTGATAGTCTTGGGGGAAGAAAATATGATGACTGTGGATGATTACTCAAGATATACATGGGTATACTTCTTCAAGGGGAAGAGTGAGACCCAAGAAACTGTCATCGACTTTGCTAATGAAGCTCAACGTCAACATGAAGCAAATATATTGATGATTAGAAGTGACAATGACACCGGGTCCCGGTGTGAAATACGGCATGTCTCGTCGTCTGAGCTAGGCGTCTTGGAGCGATGGTAACATGGACACGGGATTTTACCCAGGTTTGGGCTCTCTCGAAGAGATGATACCCTACATCCTACTTTTGATTGTATTCATATGGGGGATAGTACAGAATACATGTATCTACCACGAGTTTGTCTAATGAATATGAGTTCATCCATTGACTAGACTGGCCTCCGTTTATATATGCATCGGAGGCCTAGGATTTAGAGGAGTCCTCGTCTTGTGCGCCAAGTCTTGTGGAAACGTCCTTGTATACGGCATGGGCTGCCTGAAGTGGCCCATTAGTGAACCGCCATGGGGGCCTCAGCCCAATCCACCTAGTCAGGAGACGACATGGTGAGTACCCCCTAGTCCAGGACACCATCAATAGCCCCCTGAACCGGTCTTCAAGTTGGGGACGCTCCTCGGTTCTTCCAAACCGTTCATCGTCTTCGGTCGTCGGTCTTGAAAACTAGTTCAACAAATATTCTCATCTTCGATCTCGAGGATCGCCAAGGTGTATCCAAAGAGTTGACATGTCGGGCATCCGAGGAGCCCCTTTCGGTTCTTGCCCTTTATCAATGCCTTGTTATTTTTTACGCCACACCTCTGGTTCGAAGTGTTTCCTGTGCGGTGGTGCTCTCTTTCCATCCGAGCTCCAGCACCGGACTGCATCCGAGGTGTCTTTTGCAGCCGAGCTCCAATGCAGGACCGCATCTGAGGAGGCATAGTGTACCTAATCTTTGAAAAAGTTTGAAGGAGGTTATCCGAGCTTTAACGTCAAAAAAATTTCTATGGAGCCAGCCAGTCATAACCAAGATCCAATGTCGGTCGGCATCCGAGGTGTCACCTCGGTATTCAAAGAGTTGAAGGGGTTCAATCAAACTTAATGCCAGAAAAGTCCTCTAGGGAGCCGGCCACTCGCATCCTAGCTTTATGCCAGACTATATCCAAGGTGGTGCACTACCACGGCCTTGGGGCAATTTATTCCCTGCCTAGATGTATAGCCAGTAGCCCTCAAGGTGTATGTCGGCCTAAAATCCAGGATGCACGTGAAAGTTAGCATAAAACCGCTGATCCCAGTAGCCCCAGAGACTCAGGTTGATTCACGGAATTCGCCTGAGAATCAAGTTCTTGCTCGGAAACACATTTAGGAATAGAAATGCGGTGACCAACGTAAGGATTGTAATCCCCTCGAAAACCGTTTTGCACTTTGAATTTTTTGCATTGAATCGTTAATGCAGTGCCCCCTGAGCCTTAATTTTGGACATGGGTGGCCGAATTAAGGACCGATATTCCTTTGACATGAAATTCAATTCTGGCTGCTCGGTTGTCTCAACAAGCTATGCTCTCGATTTTTTAATATATGACCTGAAGTAAATTAACTTTGTCTAGTATGTGTAATGATTCTATGTAGCAAAGTGCTTTACACCATTAATGCTAGGATCCGCATTGTACAAACTTTGTTGACCGACCATCGGCATCAACCTCCTCGGCCAGTAGCCGAGGAGTGTTTTCCTACCTTATCAAGCCGTTATAAGGGCAAAGATTTACGGAAAACAAGGCAATTCAGCCATAGTGTTTTATAAACAAAGGCATGCGGAGAGATATGTTATATTACTATTTAACATAAGAAACATCTTCCAAATAAAATAGCCCTGCTATCAGTTCCTTTCTTTGGGTTTGTCATGCTGACCATGATCATGAACCCTCACAGCTGACCAATGTGGGAGGAAAATATTGAGGATTTAGTTTGGGGAAAGTTCCCGCACTCTATGGTCTTAATGAACCAAAATTTTCAATCCCGTCATTGCCGAACATTTATATTCTTCAGATAGCTTCACTAGTAGAAAAAGGGTCAAATCTTGAGCACATTAGTACCGGTTTGAAGATGAACCGACACTAATGGTCACATTAGTGGTGGTTCAAACGGCTAGGCGGTCGTCAATCATTAGTACCGGTTCGTGGAGAACCTTTAGTACCGGTTCATGCCACGAACCGGTACTAATGAGGCTGTGGCAGGCTTTTGTCAGGCTGGGGCCCCACCCAGCACGTTTAGTAGCGGTTCGTGCCACAAACTGGTGCTAAAGTTATTTAGTTGCAGCTGTTTTTTAGTCCCACCTTGCTCGGCTAAAAGGGTTCTTACCACCTTAAATATGTTACTTCTCAAACTATCACAACCACTTGGTCTTCAGTGAACTTTATGTGTAGGATCTGTGGCTGCAATAAAAGCCTTCACCGGTTCTTAAACCGGGGTAGATTCCTATTGACAATTTAGATTCTACACAAAAAGATCATTGATGATCAATGTATTTTTTATGTATATTTTTACATGTTTACACCGACGAAAACTTACAACGGCATCGAACTTTCAACCCTTTCTGACATCACGAAAACTCATCTGTTACACCGGCACTTCATTTTTTTTAACTTACTACAACTCCAGACTTTTTTTGCGTTCAATATGCACCATTCAAGGCCACGTCATAAACTTTCAACCCTTTCCGACATCATTTGCTATTTTTCATGCATTTAAAGATTTGTTTTGAGCTAAATGACCCTTAAATTGAAAAGCACTACAAATGAACTCTGAAATGGTTGGAAGTTGGCATGGTATCATCATTTCACCCACATAGCATGTGTGAAAAAGTAGAGAGGGTTACGGTAAAAACTGGATGCACCTTGTGTACAAACTCGACAATCTCTTTCGAAGTATTAGGGTTTTGGACGAAAATGCATCTGTTACACCGGCACTTCATTTTTTTAAATTATTACAACTCCAGACTTTTTTTGCATTCAGTATGCACCATTAAAGGCCACGTCATAAACTTTCAACCCTTTCTGACATCATTTGCTATTTTTCATGGATTTAAAGATTTGTTTTGACCTAAATGACCCTGAAATTGAAAAGCACTACAAATGAACTCTAAAAAGGTTGGAACTTGGCATGGTATCATCATTTCACCCACATAGCATGTGCAAAAAAGTAGAGAGGGTTACGGAAAAAACTGGATGCACCTCGTGTACAAACTAGACAATCTCTTTCGAAGTATCAGGGTTTTGGACAAAAACTCATCTGTTACACCGGCACTTCTTTTTTTTAATTTATTACAGCTCCAGAATTTTTTTGCGTACCGTATGCACCATTCAAGGCCACGTCATAAACTTTCAACCCTTTCTGACATCATTTCCTATTTTTCATGCATTTAAAGATTTGTTTTGAGCTAAATGACCCTGAAATTGAAAAGCGCTACAAATGAACTCTGAAAAGGTTGGAACTTGGCATGGTTTCATCATTTCACCCACATAGCATGTGCGAAAAAGTAGAGTGGATTACGGCAAAAACTGGATGCACCTCGTGTACAAACTGGACAATCTCTTTCGAAGTATCAGGGTTTCGGACGAAAACTCATCTGTTACACCGGCACTTCATTTTTTTAAACTTATTACAACTCCAAACCTTTTTTGCATTCAGTATCACCATTCAAGGCCACGTCATAAACTTTCAACCCTTCCTGCCATCATTTGCTATTTTCATGCATTTAAAGATTTATTTTGAGCTAAATGACCACGAAATTGAAAAGCACTACAAATGAACTCTGAAAAGGTTGGAACTTGGCATGGTTTCATCATTTCACACACATGGCATGTGCGAAAAAGTAGAGAGGGTTACGGAAAAAACTGGATGCACCTCGGGTATACAAACTGGGCAATCTCTTTCGAAGTATCAGGGTTTCGGACAAAAACTCATTTGTTACACCGGCACTTCATTTTTTAAACTTATTACAACTCCAGACCTTTTTTGCGTTCAGTATGCACCATTCAAGGCCATGTCATAAACTTTCTACCCTTTCTGACATCATTTGCTATTTTTCATGCATTTAAAGATTTGTTTTGAGCTAAATGACCCTAAAATTGAAAAGCACTACAAATGAACTTTGAAAAGGTTGGAACTTGGCATGGTTTCATCATTTCACCCACATAGCATGTGCCAAAAAGTAGAGAGGGTTACGGCAAAAAGTAGATGCACCTCGTGTACAAACTGGACACTCTCTTTCGAAGTATCAGGGTTTCGGACGAAAACTCATCTGTTACACCAGCACTTCATTTTTTAAACTTATTACAACTCCAGACTTTTTTTGCGTTCAGTATGCACCATTGAAAGCCACGTCATAAACTTTCAACCCTTTTTGACATCATTTGCTATTTTTCATGCATTTAAAGATTTGTTTTGAGCTAAATGACCCTGAAATTGGAAGGCAAATAAATAAGTAAAGAAAATAAATAAATATAACAACTCAGAAATAAATAAAAGAAACTCTAAATACAGCATAAAACAACTCAGAAATAAATAAAAGAAAATAAATAAAGCGGAAAAGAAAAAAAACATCAACAAAAACTTTGCGCGCTGCCCAGTGAACCGGTACTATAGGCAAGCCTTTAGTACCGGTTCGTGGCTCTAACCGGTACTAAAGGTTTGTCTATAGTACCGGTTCTAGCAACGAACCGGTACTAAAGGTTGTCGGTTCCCGCCGTTTGGCCTGCCCGAATTAGATCTTTAGTACCGGTTTATGTCATGAACCGGTACTAAAAGCCTCTCCTATATATATAGCAGTTACGAAATTTCAGTTACTTTTCATCCATCTGCTTCTTCTCGTCGTCGTGCCCGTCGCCGCCGCGCCTGTTGCCCCCCATCGCCGCCCCCGCCGCGCCCATCCCTGTC